>NC_069500.1:1118394074-1118694074 GCF_027579735.1 Bombina bombina
GACCCCTGTATATTATTTTTAACCCCTAATTTGCCGCTCCGTAAACCAACGCTACTTACATTATCCCTATGTACCCCTAATCTGCTGCCCCTAACACCGCCGACCCCTATATTATATTTATTAACCCCTAATCTGCCCCCCACAACGTTGCCTCCACCTGCCTACACTTATTAACCCCCAATCTGCCGACCGGACAGCACCGCTATTATAATAAAGTTATTGACCCCTAATCCGCCTCACTAACCCTATAATAAATAGTATTAACCCCTAATCTGCCCTCCCTAACATCACCAACACCTAACTTCAAACATTAACCCCTAATCTGCCGACTGGAGCTCACCGCTATTCTAATAAATGTATTAACCCCTAAAGCTAAGTCTAACCCTAACCCTAACACCCCCCTAAGTTAAATATAATTTAAATCTAACGAAATTAATTAACTCTTCTTAAATAAATTATTCCTATTTAAAGCTAAATACTTACCTGTAAAATAAATCCTAATATAGCTACAATATAAATTATGATGATATTATAGCTATTTTAGGATTTATATTTATTTTACAGGTAACTTTGTATTTATTTTAACCAGGTACAATAGCTATTAAATAGTTAAGAACTATTTAATAGCTAAAATAGTTAAAATAATTACAAATTTACCAGTAAAATAAATCCTAACCTAAGTTACAATTAAACCTAACACTACACTATCAATACATTAATTAAATACAATATCTACAAATAAATACAATGAAATAAACTAACTAAAGTACAAAAAATAAAAAGAACTAAGTTACAAAAAATAAAAAAATATTTACAAACATTAGAAATATATTACAACAATTTTAAACTAATTACACCTACTCTAAGCCCCCTAATAAAATAACGAAGCCCCCCAAAATAAAAAAATGCCCTACCCTATTCTAAATTACTAAAGTTCAAAGCTCTTTTACCTTACCAGCCCTGAACAGGGCCCTTTGCGGGGCATGCCCCAAGAAGTTCAGCTCTTTTGCCTGTAAAAAAAACCATACAATACCCCCCCCAACATTACAACCCACCACCCACATACCCCTAATCTAACCCAAACCCCCCTTAAATAAACCTAACACTAAGCCCCTGAAGATCTCCCTACCTTGAGTCGTCTTCACCCAGCCGAGCCAAATTCTTCATCCAAGCGGAGCAAGAAGAGGTCCTCCATCCGGTAGAAGTCTTCATCCAAGCGGGGCAGAAGAGGTCTTCCATCCGATTGAAGTCTTCATCCAAGCGGGATCTTCTATCGTCATCCATCCGGAGCGGAGCGGCAGCATCCTGAAGACCTCCGACGCGGAACATCCACCCTGGCCGACGACTGAACGACGAATGACGGTTCCTTTAAATGACGTCATCCAAGATGGCATCCCTCAAATTCCGATTGGCTGATAGGATTCTATCAGCCAATCGGAATTAAGGTAGGAATATTCTGATTGGCTGATGGAATCAGCCAATCAGAATCAAGTTCAATCCGATTGGCTGATCCAATCAACCAATCAGATTGAGCTCGCATTCTATTGGCTGTTCCGATCAGCCAATAGAATGCGAGCTCAATCTGATTGGCTGATTGGATCAGCCAATCGGATTGAACTTGATTCTGATTGGCTGATTCCATCAGCCAATCAGAATATTCCTACCTTAATTCCGATTGGCTGATAGAATCCTATCAGCCAATCGGAATTCGAGGGACGCCATCTTGGATGACATCATTTAAAGGAACCGTCATTTGTCGTCTAGTCGTCGGAGAAGAAGGATGGATCCACGATGGAGGTCTTCAAGATGGAGCCAGTCCTCATCGGATGAAGATAGAAGATGCCGCTTTGAAGAAGATGGTTGCCGGTCCGGATCTACTCTTCTTCCCGGATAGGATGAAGACTTTGGACCCTCTTCTGGACTTCTTCAGCCGTCGGATGATGGATGTCTAGCCCCCGCTTGGGCTTGGATGAAGATTTTGGAGCCAGGACGGATCGGTGATACCTGGTTAGGTGAAGATAAGGTAGGAAGATCTTCAGGGGCTTAGTGTTAGGTTTATTTAAGGGGGGTTTGGGTTAGATTAGGGGTATGTGGGTGGTGGGTTGTAATGTTGGGGGGGGTATTGTATGTTTTTTTTTACAGGCAAAAGAGCTGAATTCTTTGGGGCATGCCCCGCAAAGGGCCCTGTTCAGTGCTGGTAAGGTAAAAGAGCTTTGAACTTTAGTAATTTAGAATAGGGTAGGGCATTTTTTTTATTTTGTGGGGCTTTGTTATTTTATTAGGGGGCTTAGAGTAGGTGTAATTAGTTTAAAATTGTTGTAATATATTTCTAATGTTTGTAAATATTTTTTTATTTTTTGTAACTTAGTTCTTTTTTATTTTTTGTACTTTAGTTAGTTTATTTCATTGTATTTATTTGTAGATATTGTATTTAATTAATGTATTGATAGTGTAGTGTTAGGTTTAATTGTAGGTAATTGTAGGTATTTTATTTAATTAATTTATTGATATTCTAGTGTTAGGTTTAATTGTAACTTAGGTTAGGATTTATTTTACAGGTAAATTTGTAATTATTTTAACTATTTAATAGCTATTGTACCTGGTTAAAATAAATACAAAGTTACCTGTAAAATAAATATAAATCCTAAAATAGCTATAATATCATTATAATTTATATTGTAGCTATATTAGGATTTATTTTACAGGTAAGTATTTAGCTTTAAATAGGAATAATTTATTTAAGAAGAGTTAATTAATTTCGTTAGATTAAAATTATATTTAATTTAGGGGGGTGTTAGGGTTAGGGTTAGACAGCTTTAGGGGTTAATACATTTATTAGAATAGCGGTGAGCTCCAGTCGGCAGATTAGGGGTTAATAATTGAATTTAGGTGTCGGCGATGTTAGGGAGGGCAGATTAGGGGTTAATACTATTTATTATAGGATTAGTGAGGCGGATTAGGGGTTAATAACTTTATTATAGTAGCTCTCAGGTCCACTCGGCAGATTAGGGGTTAATAAGTGTAGGCAGGTGGAGGCGACGTTGAAGGGGGCAGATTAGGGGTTAATAAATATAATATAGGGACCGGCGGTGTTAGGGGCAGCAGATTAGGGGTACATAGCTATAATGTAGGTGTCGGCTATTTGCGGTCAGCAGATTAGGGGTTAATTATTGTAGGTAGCTGGCTGCGACGTTGTGGGGGGCAGGTTAGGGGTTAATAAATATAATATAGGGGTCGGCGGTGTTAGGGGCAGCAGATTAGGGGTACATAAGGATAACGTAGGTGGTGGTCGGCAGATTAGGGGTTAAAAAATTTAACCGAGTGTCGGCGATGTGGGGGGGCCTCGGTTTAGGGGTACATAGGTAGTTTATGGGTGTTAGTGTACTTTAGAGTACAGTAGTTAAGAGCTTTATGAACCGGCGTTAGCCCAGAAAGCTCTTAACTACTGACTTTTTTCTGCGGCTGGAGTTTTGTCGTTAGAATTCTAACGCTCACTTCAGACATGACTCTAAATACCGGAGTTAGAAAAATCCCATTGAAAAGATAGGATACACAATTGATGTAAGGGGATCTGCGGTATGGAAAAGTCGCGGCTGAAAAGTGAGCGTTAGACCCTTTTTTGACTGACTCCAAATACCGGAGGTAGCCTAAAACCAGCGTTAGGAGCCTCTAACGCTGGTTTTCACGGCTACCGCCAAACTCCAAACCTAGGCCTAAGATAGCTACAATGTAATTAATAATTACATTGTAGCTATTTTAGGAATTATATTTATTTTACAGGTAACTTTGTATTTATTTTAGCTAGTTAGAATAGTTATTAAATAGTTATTAACTATTTAATAACTACCTAGCTAAAAGAAATACAAAATTACCTGTAAAATAAATCCTAACCTAAGTTACAATTAAACCTAACACTACACTATCATTAAATTAATTAAATAAATTAACTACAAATAACTACAATTAAATACAATTACATAAACTAACTAAAGTACAAAAAATAAAAAAAGCTAAGTTACAAAAAATTAAAAAATAGGTTACAAACATTTTAAAAATATTACAACAATTTTAAGCTACTTACACCTAATCTAAGCCCCCTAATAAAATAACAAACCCCCCCAAAATAAAAAAAATGCCCTACCCTATTCTAAATTAAGAAAGTTCAAAGCTCTTTTACCTTACCGGCCCTTAAAAGGGCATTTTGTGGGGCATGCCCCAAAGAATTCAGCTCTTTTGCCTGTAAAAGAAAAATACAACCCCCCCAACATTAAAACCCACCACCCGCATACCCCTAATCTAACCCAAACCCCCCTTAAAATAACCTAACACTAATCCCCTGAAGATGATCCTACCTTGAGTCGTCCTCACTCAGCCGAGCAGCGATGGAACCGAAGAGGAGACCCGGAGCGCCAGAAGTTATCCTCCAAGCGGCGCTGAAGAAATCTTCCATCCGATGAAGTGATCCTCCAAGCGGCGCTGAAGAAGTCTTCTATCCAGGCGATGTCATCTTCCAAGCGGGGTCTTCAATCTTCATCCCACTGACGCAGAACATCCTTCTTTACCGACGGACTACCGACGAATGAAGGCTCCTTTAAGGGACGTCATCCAAGATGGTGTCCCTTCAATTCCGATTGGCTGATAGGATTCTATCAGCCAATCGGAACTAAGGTAGGAAAAATCTGATTGGCTGATTGAATCAGCCAATCAGATTCAAGTTCAATCCGATTGGCTGATTGGATCAGCCAATCGGATTGAACTTGGGGGGTTGTATTTTTCTTTTACAAGCAAAAGAGCTGAATTCTTTGGGGCATGCCCCACAAAATGCCCTTTTAAGGGCTGGTAAGGTAAAAGAGCTTTGAACTTTTTAAATTTAGAATAGGGTAGGGCATTTTTTTATTTTGGAGGGGTTTGTTATTTTATTAGGGGGCTTAGATTAGGTGTAAGTATCTTAAAATTGTTGTAATATTTTTAAAATATTTGTAACCTATTTTTTTATTTTTTGTAACTTAGCTTTTTTTTGTACTTTAGTTAGTTTATGTAATTGTATTTAATTGTAGTTATTTGTAGTTAATTTATTTAATTAATTTAATGATAGTGTAGTGTTAGGTTTAATTGCAACTTAGGTTAGGATTTATTTTACAGGTAATTTTGTATTTCTTTTAGCTAGGTAGTTATTAAATAGTTAATAACTATTTAATAACTATTCTAACTAGCTAAAATAAATACAAAGTTACCTGTAAAATAAATATAATTCCTAAAATAGCTACAATGTAATTATTAATTACATTGTAGCTATATTAGGGTTTATTGTACAGGTACGTATTTAGTTTTAAATAGGAATAATTTATTAAAGTATAGTGTAGTGTTAGGTGTAATTGTAACTTAGGTTAGTTTTTATTTTACAGGTAAATTTCTCTTTATTTTAGCTAGGTAGCTATTAAATAGGTAATAACTATTTAATAGCTATTGTACCTAGTTAAAATAAATTGAAAGATGCCTGTAAAATAAAAATAAATCCTAAGATAGCTACAATGTAATTATTATTTATATTGTAGCTATATTAGGGTTTATTTTAAAGGTAAGTATTTAGTTTTAAATAGGATTAATTTATTTCATAATAGAAATATTATTTAGATTTATTTAATTAATATTTAAGTTAGGGGGTGTTAGGGTTAGTGTTAGACTTAGGTTTAGGGGTTAATAATTTTATTACAGTGGCGGCGGTGTAGTGGGGGGCAGGATAGGGGTTAATAAATTTATTATAGGTGGCGACGGTGTAGGGGGGGCAGGATAGGGGTTAATAAATTTAATATAGGTTGCGGCGGGGTCAGGGAGCGGCGTTTTAGGGGTTAAACTATTTATTTAGTTGCGGCGAGGTACGGGATCAGCAGGATAGGGGTTAATAACTTTATTATAGAGGGCGACGATATAGGGGGGGCAGGATAGGGGTTACTAGGTATAATGTAGGTGGCAGCAGTGTCCGGGAGCGGAGGTTTAGGGGTTAATACATTTATAACAGTTGCGGCGGGGTCTAGGAGTGGCGGTTTAGGGGTTAGTAACTTTATTTAGTTGCGGGGGGCTCCAGGGGCGCCGGTATAGGGGGTAGAACAGTGTAGTTTAGTGTGGGTGCTTAGTGACAGGCTAGCAAGAAAGCTGTAAAAAAGCCGTAGAGCAGCGAGATCGGATGAGTGATAACTATCACAGTCCGCTGCTCATACTGTACTTGGTGCACATTTTTTTGACAGCTTTTTTGATAAATTAGGCGAATTTTTGCAGGTCCACGGCGGCGATTTGAGGCGAGCTTAGGCGGGCATATTGGGCCGGCGAAGACAGGTAAAATAGACTACCCCCCATTGTGTCTAATGTATCTATGTAGTCTGACTACCATAATAAGTAAAGAGGCAGCGCCAACTAGGCTGAAGTATCAAAATAACAGATATTACACAAAAATGGAAAAACAAGTGAAAAATACAATAGTGAATTACATTTATTATCACATAAAATAGGGTACCCTAATACATATAAAATTATTAAAAATATAGAATTAATAAACAACAAAGTGAAAGTGTGTTGTAGTTATTAATTCTATATTTATTTATTAATTCTTTATTTTTAATAGTTTTATATATATAGGGTAACCTATTTTATGTGATAATAAATGTAATTCACTATTGTATTTTTCACTTGTATTTCCCATTTTAGTTTAATATCTGTTATTTTGATACTTCAGCTTAGTTGGCACTCCCTCTTCACTTATTATAGTCAACTTCTTTGAGTTTATAGGGATCTCACTTTGGGAGCTTGTATCTTTTTAATGCTGGCGCTGTATATATGTATGTGTATACACACACATACACATACCTTCTACAGGTTAGAAACACAGTAGCAGGGAATCACTGTCTCGCAGGCTATACAGAGCCATACAGAAAAATATCTGGGACTACGTTTCACATAATCCTACTCTGACAAATGCTGCTAATAAACATGTTGCAACATATATTTTTAAACCGTTATATCTTAATAACCACTGCTACTAGACAATGAACAATAAATCAATCTATCAGCTTGTCACGTTTCATTGAGATTGATGAAGCTGTGTTTGATGCAGGTTTGTCAAAATATTTTCAATATTAATAGACAGGGAAACTAGCTATAGCATTTCATCCCACAAAAGGTGTTTACAATACTAAGATTAAAATAAATTAACTCACACAAGCTAAACTAATAAGCATGTGGAAACAGGGTTTAACTTTGACCAATCTGACAAACTTAAACTATAGATGAATCTTATGATGAAATACTATGACTTTATTGGTTAAAGATTTTACATAAAATGATTTTATTAAAACATTGAAATATATTAAGACATGTAGTTCAATGTTGAAGAAATGCATTCAATAATTACTTTACATAAGAGTGAGTAGTGAATAGAGACTACTGCCAGCAAGAACAGTTTTGCATAAGTTTGTTTGGATAATTTAATACGCATTAACATTTTGAGAATATACTGATTGCCTTATTAGATGGACTTATTGGTTTGTATCTACCACTGTAAACAATTTATATATTGATAAAGCACAATTTATAACAGGGAATTGGACCAATGAGGACATTGTAAGGACACTATAAAAAGGATTGCAGAAATGAGGATCATTTGTGAATAAGCTACACCTAAGTGGTGAAATGTATGTCAGAGAAGCTACCACCAGTGGAGTCATGATGAAGGGTGAGACAATAAAGCGGCACTGAGAGGCTAATTTGGGTGAAACATTGCTCTAATTAGTTGTGGAACAGCAAAGCGCAATCGCCACAGTGAACAATAAGTGTTAGGTTTTTTCTTCAGCGAGCTCCATTGAAGTCTATGTGGAGGAGAAGTTAACGAGGTAGCAATATCCAAAGTCCTGAAGTTAGCTTGCATCGGCTTTTGCTCGCTTACAAACAATTTGCTTTCAACTTTTAATATGCACTCTAACGTGCCTGCATTAAAAATTTACTTTGGTGTTTGCACACGAGCGTAAAACATTTTTTACCATTCTTGTAATCTGACCCGATCTGTTCATTAATCACTAGTGTGATGTACATTTTTAGTTTTAGCATTGTTTTACAACATTCTGTGTAACATAATCACCTATTGTGTTTTTTGTTTTGTTTTTTAACAAAATTTCTAACAAATGCATGTTGAAACATTTATATGAAAATTATATTTTCACAATTAAAGAGCTAGATTACAAAAGGAGTGCTAAATTATTGAGCAATAATTAACCAGGCATTACAAGTGGCTGGTTATTGCTACCTCAAACTTGCGGTAGCCCCAATTGCCCCCAAAAGAAAGTGTGTTGTAGTTATTCATAAAAAAAGTAGCATTTACTTCAAGAAGCAGTTATGAGGTGTTAGAGTGTGCAGGTGTGGGGTGTTAGAAAAAATAAACAACACTGAAAAGTGCCTTTACATTGAGGTATATGGGTACACATATAAACACATATATATGTTATATTCTCATGCTCAAAGCGTCCGTGCAATGTGAACATGAGGTAGCGTCTGCATTGCACCGAACTTGTAATACCAGCTCACATTTGTGTATGCTGGTATTACTGAATGGAGCGCAAATATCAATTTTTTGCTCTCCACTCATAATCGGGCCCAAAATGTATATTTGTAAGATATTTCTACATTTCTACATTTTAAATGAGTACTTACATAATTGAAGCTTGAAAATTATATTTTACTGTCCTTAACCTGGCTTTTACTTGCAAGTTTGTTTGACCTATACAAATAAAGAAAATATTATTCTGCACTGATCTACTCATAGATTCTGTGGAAACTAGATAAAGGATTTTTATCAAAAAGCACTAAAAAAATATGCCCAAATTTCATATGATACATCTACTTCTAAGGTAATACAGTTTTCAAGTTAGTACACATTGGTTTTTAATTTAATTTTTATTTTGAAAACTATCATCCATAATTTCTAGATTTTGAAAAAAATGTTTTTTTGAGGCAATAGTATACAAACATCATAACAGTGCATCACAAAACTGAGAATAAACTAATTCAATAAACTAGGTATGCACATGATGGGCTAGATAATGAGTGGAGCGCAACATTGCACTTACGCAAGCAAGATATTTGCGCTCCACTCAGTAATACCAATGCATGTACATCTGGTATTACAAGTACGACACAATGCGAGCATGACACAGTCCCACATTGACCTCCATGTAAAGGCACTTCACATCCCCTCACTTTAACCCCTTATAACTGTTTGGGCAGTTTTTTTTTTTTTAATCTAGGGTGCAATTGGGGCAACTTTTTATTTTTAACCAGAGGTCTTTACAGGCGCACTTTAAAATAGCACCTCATTTGTAATCTAGCCCTATGAAGGGCAATGTGCATAGGATGACCCAGTGTGATATTGAAGGCATGCACCAAAAAACACACCTAGATAAATAATGCAACCTTTAAAAAACTTATAGAGTCAAGACAAATGTATGTACAAACTGCAAAATAAGGGTACATTATAAAGTACAAAGAAAAATAAAAGCAGAAGACATTTATAGACATTCAAAGGAACTTTGTAATAATAAATCAAACCCCCAAAAAATTTGAAACACAAAAATAATTAAATAAACCTAATGAATGGAGGGGAGCAAAGGTCCCCCACATCTTCCTTGAATTCAAATACTAAATATAATAGATAACAGCATATTAAAAGAATAATAATCTACACAAAGTTTAAAATATTTTATTTATTGAATTTATAGAATTCTATTTATTACGTATAAAACGACTTAATAAAAACCTATGAAAAGAGTATGGCCAGATTAAAAATGCTAGCAAATTAGCACAGCCAACATCCCTTTAGCATGCCCTATACGTTCAATGGTTAAATATCATTGATATTACAAGTTTAAAATTATGGCTTGCACCCGAGCGAAAGCTCCAATAGTGCTAAAAGAATTAGCATGAAATAAAGTATTACACTCATACATAAACATTTTTATTAAAAAAATATTTTTTACTAATGAAAAAAATATTTAAAATGGTTTTAAAGGGATATGTTTTATGACAATAAATATATATATGTCTAAATATTTGTATATGTGTGTGTATTTATGTCTTTATATGTGTAAATATGTATGGGCGCACACACACACACACACACATATACAGGGAGTGCAGAATTATTAGGCAAGTTGTATTTTTGAGGATTAATTTTATTATTGAACAACAACCATGTTCTCAATGAACCCAAAAAACTCATTAATATCAAAGCTGAATAGTTTTGGAAGTAGTTTTTAGTTTGTTTTTAGTTATAGCTATTTTAGGGGGATATCTGTGTGTGCAGGTGACTATTACTGTGCATAATTATTAGGCAACTTAACAAAAACAAATATATACCCATTTCAATTATTTATTTTTACCAGTGAAACCAATATAACATCTCAACATTCACAAATATACATTTCTGACATTCAAAAACAAATCAGTGACCAATATAGCCACCTTTCTTTGCAAGGACACTCAAAAGCCTGCCATCCATGGATTCTGTCAGTGTTTTGATCTGTTCACCATCAACATTGCATGCAGCAGCAACCATAGCCTCCCAGACACTGTTCAGAGAGGTGTACTGTTTTCCCTCCTTGTAAATCTCACATTTGATGATGGACCAGAGGTTCTCAATGGGGTTCAGATCAGGTGAACAAGGAGGCCATGTCATTAGATTTTCTTCTTTTATACCCTTTCTTGCCAGCCACGCTGTGGAGTACTTGGACGCGTGTGATGGAGCATTGTCCTGCATGAAAATCATGTTTTTCTTGAAGGATGCAGACTTCTTCCTGTACCACTGCTTGAAGAAGGTGTCTTCCAGAAACTGGCAGTAGGACTGGGAGTTGAGCTTGACGCCATCCTCATCCCGAAAAGGCCCCACAAGCTCATCTTTGATGATACCAGCCCAAACCAGTACTCCACCTCCACCTTGCTGGCGTCTGAGTCGGACTGGAGCTCTCTGCCCTTTACCAATCCAGCCACGGGCCCATCCATCTGGCCCATCAAGACTCACTCTCATTTCATCAGTCCATAAAACCTTAGAAAAATCAGTCTTGAGATATTTCTTGTCCCAGTCTTGATGTTTCAGCTTGTGTGTCTTGTTCAGTGGTGGTCGTCTTTCAGCCTTTCTTACCTTGGCCATGTCTCTGAGTATTGCACACCTTGTGCTTTTGGGCACTCCAGTGATGTTGCAGCTCTGAAATATGGCCAAACTGGTGGCAAGTGGCATCTTGGCAGCTGCACGCTTGACTTTTCTCAGTTCATGGGCAGTTCTTTTGCGCCTTGGTTTTTCCACACGCTTCTTGCGACCCTGTTGACTATTTTGAATGAAACGCTTGATTGTTCGATGATCACGCTTCAGAAGCTTTGCAATTTTAAGAGTGCTGCATCCCTCTGCAAGATATCTCACTATTTTTGACTTTTCTGAGCCTGTCAAGTCCTTCTTTTGACCCATTTTGCCAAAGGAAAGGAAGTTGCCTAATAATTATGCACACCTGATATAGGGTGTTGATGTCATTAGACCACACCCCTTCTCATTACAGAGATGCACATCACCTAATATGCTTAATTGGTAGTAGGCTTTCGAGCCTATACAGCTTGGAGTAAGACAACATGCATAAAGAGGATGATGTGGTCAAAATACTCATTTGCCTAACAATTCTGCACTCCCTGTATACTTAGAGACATATATATCTATGCATACATTTTTTAGTCAAATACCTTGAAATATGCAACATTTTTTAAAATAGAGATGCTACTGATGATGTAAGCCATCAAAGCTCCCCACAGGATAAGGTCATCAACTTGACCATTATCCTTCAAAAACAAGATTTGATGTCCAATGATTGACATTGTCTTCATTAAAAAAAGAATCATGAAATTACTGAAGTATCTATAGAGGTCTTACTGAGAGATACCTTGAATACTTTAAATGCATAATAAGGAGATCATGGAAAGACCATGCGCAAGAACCTATGGTAGAGGAAGTCACTACATCAAGACTCCAAGAATCAAGAAAAAAATATTATAGGATTTTGCAAAATTGGTGTAATATTGTGCAGTAGATTAAATATATGTTTAAATATTATATACATTATTTTGGGCTATCAATGGATGAAATGTTTGTGATTGCCAGTGTAGAGAGCCATCTGTTGTCAAAGTTTCAAGTATCTGAGAGGCTTCTTTTTTAACCGTGGTTCCCAATTTAAAATAAAATGACGGACAAAAGCGGTGCAATTATTAGTAACAACAAATTCTGTGCATAAAGCAATTCCAAGGTACACAGAGCCTAATTAATTTTACCTATAAAATGACATTGTGGATCTATTTCTACCAAAATAGTATAAACTAAAAGATTTTTGTAAAGCAGAATAGCATCTCCAATTTTTATTTTTTAGAAAAGCATATAGCATATGATATAGGAAAGATCCATGATTGGAGGGATAACAGATCAGTAGCCAGTCCATTCATTTTTTATAACAAAAACACATATTCCTGAGATTGCTGGAAAAATTGCAATTAAAGCTGTACAAGATGTATGGATTTTCCATCATGCACATTACCTGTGTAAAGCGTGTGGGTCAATGTCAGACACAGAAAAAGAGAGTTGCAAGTGGTTCATCTGTAATAACTTCCTAGTACAGAGCCATGACATATTAGAGTGTGGGTCATTAATAGGAGTATTTTTGGTTAAAACTGTAGATAATTAAATGAGTATAAATACTAATGGGCCATTATATTTTTACTGTAATGTTCAATCTTTACCAATTAATCTTCTAATGACCATGGATCCATTGCATTTTTATGCAAGAAACACCTAATGATTGCACATGTACTTTGATCCTGATTACAATTGAATGGTCCAAAAAAATACCAAACTTAAACTTTAGTAAGAGAATGGTTTAACTGTCCAATTAGAAGTCAAGTTGTTAAGAAAGCAAAGAACGGTAGTGACTCCTTTGCATGTTTTTTTGTTGTTGTCATTTTAATAGATTATTTTAAAGAATAACTGGTGATTTATTTTAAGCTTATGCTGGTCCTGTGTAGTTACCGTGACTTCCAGAAGTGAGGGATCAGTTTGCTGAGAAGCTATGAGGTCTCAGAATGCTCTTGTATCCACTTGCTGGTGCTTGAATTTTATGAGTTCACATTTTACATAGTTTGAATGACACTTGTTTTAAAGAGAACTTTCAGGGACTAATAGATGCACCGGCAACTTTTCGCAGAAGATGTACCAAGGTAGTATAAATACTACAAATATTTTATATAGTACCATCATTAATACATTTAGGCTATAAGGAGATAATTAACATGTCATTCATTTGCTGGTAGTTGTTTTTATTTTATCAATTGTAATGAGAAAAATCAGGCAATTAAAGCTCAGAGAAGATCCTTGTTGAAACTTTAAATCAACCTTATGCAGTTTAATAAAAATTAAGAATCAATATTATATTAAATGTATTCAATTTTGAAAATAATACTATATGAATTGTCATATATTAAGCAATTTATTTAAGAGAAATGGAAATAAATTATCCTTTTTTAAGTCTCTATTGAAGCTTCTAATAGCCTGTCTTTAATAAATGTGAGACAAATTTAAAATAGTACAACAGTACTTTGGAGGTACGTCCAAATTCATAATTCCTATGTGTTGTGAAAAATCCTTATGTGAGCTGGAACAATCCTTCAATGAGTCAGTATATAATCTCAAATATTAAAAAAGAGGCCAAGGGAAACTTTAGTTGGCATAGTATGTTTTAGTAAAACTAAAGATGTAATAATGGATATGTATGCACCAGATATGGACTAGATTACGAGTGGAGCGGTTGTTTGCGTTTGAGTGTTAAAGACACTAGAAGTAATTTTTTGTGCTCCGAGATAAGTGTTTATATTACGAGTTGAAAGCAAAAGGTTTCAGCTCTCATGTTCGCAAACTCGCCGTAACAAATAGACTTTGAGAAGCCACAAACGCAAAATTGCATTACCCACATAGATTTCAATGGAGCCGAAAAAAGTTGAAAAAAAAAAGAAAAAAAAAGTTCAATAGAAAACCAGCATACATAAAAAACCATTAGAAGCCTGAATAATACAGATAAATAATTTATTACACACAGGATATCGCATCAAAGAAAATACATATACATAGTGAGCAACCCTGCCATAGGAGGTAATGAGGAGGTAAAGTTATTGGCATTCAAAGATTAAATTAATCTCAGTTCTCAAGCTTCAGGGTACCCATAGAGAAATTGCACAGTCCATGCCAAATTCAAAATAAAGTCACAGAGGCAGTTAGATAAATAGCAGTTCTGTCCAGAGTCAAGCAAAGCTCAGCACATTAGCGGTAAGCGTCAATCCTCCTAGAGTGATGAGAAACACAGGGAAAGTTAGAGGTAGTTGTTACCCACAGCTCACTGGACCCATGCGGTTAGAAGCCAGTCTGTGGTCCTCCCAGCTCTGGCTTCAAACCTGGTGAACTGCTAGCAGGGGGTGTCAATCCACACGATTGTATAGGATCGGGCAGATTGATGTCCGCAGCCTCAGAGGCAGCGAACCAGTTAAAGAGCCGCGGTCTTAAAACCGCTGCTTCATAACTGCTGTCTCCGGCGAGCCTAAAGGCTTGTGCGGAAACAGGGGCATCAGGGGCAATTCGGCCCTTGATAAATCAGACCCATAATCTGTAAATTCCATTGAATTGGTCAGTATTGCTTCAGACTTGAGAAAGGAAGTAATTCTTCTGAAAGCTTGTGAACTTATAAATGTATAGTTAGTCCAATAAAAAAGTATCATTGCTCAATGCAATATTCTCTTTATTTTGATATATATATATATATATATATATATATATATATATATATATATATATATATATATATATATATATATATATATATATATATATATATATATAAATATATATACTGTATATACAGTATGTGTGTGTGTGTCTATATATGTATACTCATGCATGTGTGTGTTTATATGTGTATATATGTCTTTAAATACATAAATACACATATAAATACATAAATACATCTGTATACACACACACACACACACATATATATATATATATATATATATATATATATATATATATATATATATATATATATATATATATATATATATATATATATATAATATATAGTCAAGATAGAAAAAATACCAGGGTATATGAGATTACCCTAGAACAGCAAGGGAATAAAAGGCACACATAAAAGACTTTCAAAAATTTATTAATAATAAGTTCCCAAAAACACATTTAAGTATATAGCGATATCTTATCTGTCAATTTCAGTCACCACTACAGACAGCAAAATCTAAAACATTTAAAGTGCACTGAGACCTAATTCTTTCCCTATACTACAGATCACAAAAAGACATCATAAATAGTAAGGGGTTAACCAAGAAACTTATGTTTATAGCGAATTGTACAAAAATCTAATGTTTATAGGACATTTATGATAAGTAGGCAAAATACATGTGATACATATGGCTGCAATCCAAACAGAGGTGAACTATATTTTGTATCAAAAAGCGCTTTTTTTACTCTTTGTATGTACCAGGGAATCTCCTCTTAAGGCAAATAAATGTGCCGCAATTAGTATTGCTGGATAAAGAGTCTCTAGCAAGTGTAGCAATTCAGTTGAAAAACACAGCATATACGGCATATACTTAGCTTAAGTCCTCCGGTTTTTGTTGTTTCCACTTGTCTTCAGCTTGCAAGCACCTGTGATGATTACTTGGCGTGTGACGTCAGCAATAGTGGGAGTGGTATAGCGTCACCAGGGACTGTGAGTGGCTGTAGACAGGAGGATCCAGTTGAATCGAATTTGCATCGTATATTCACCTATCGTATAGGCACAACTTCCATTGCACTCCAATAGCACACTCCTCAAACCACTTACTCCACTGTCGGAGTCACACCAGAAGAATTCGTAGCTCACTTGAAATGTACAGCTGCATGTATAGAGCCAAAATGTCTCTGAAGAAACATGAGATTCAGGGAAAAGGTCTAGACAGGTGCACTAGAAATCCTGGCCCACGGTACATTCAGCAGGTACCTGGGTTCTCATGAACACATAGTGCCAACGCACGTTTCTCCCCCACCTCCAGTATGTGTTACAGGGAATCATCAGGGCATGTGGAGTCCTCAGTGGACATCTTCTTTTATGCAGATACCTAATTGCTTACAGGTGTTTTTTCCCAAGTATCCTTGCAACACCTTAAAGCTGTATCACTTTTAACCCTGTATACAAAAAAGCCTCTCAAAACTCAAAATTGTGTTAGAAAGAAATGACTAAATAAATTTTGGTTCAACCTAATTCCTGGTTACCCCCAATACTTTCAAATACACAATAGAAGAGAGATAGAAATTACCCTCTATCCTGGCGCACACTTCAAACAGATGTTTATTATATTAAAAAATGAAAATTTACAAAAAGTGGACAAATTCAAGCTTATTGTTTAAACCTTTTGGGAATCTAGTTCCCAGTCTGTAGATCCATTTGGCCTCTTTTTGCAGGAGGACCCTATCATTATTGCCACCACGTCCATTTGTGATGCCTTTATCTATTATGATAAACTTCAATGAATCTACATTTTTATTATGTACATTACAAAAATGCCTGGCAACATTAGTTTCTCTGGAGTGAAGAATATCGTCCCTGTGCTCCTGTACTCGGTCCTTTACCAATCTTTTCGTTTTTCCAACGTAAAACACCGGACAGGAGCACCGCAGAAGATATATCACCCCTTCCGATTTGCAGTTAAAAAAGAATCTTATGTCAAAAATCTTTCCATCCTGGACAGAGAATTGTTTAGTGCTATCCATGTGGGCACAGTATACACAGTGCCCACATGGAAAGCTACCCTTAATACCTCTGTCCTTTCTCAGCCAATCAGAGGTCAGTTTTCAAGAAAAATTGGCACATCTTATCCCTTGATGAAAAAGTGAACAGTGTGATGGGGGATACCCCATTGCTGACAGCTAGAAAAGCACAGAGTTTAAAGGACAAATTGGTGAAGAGCCAATTTTCAAGGGGCCCCTCGGCCTCTGATTGGCTGAGAAAGGACAGAGGTATTAAGGGTAGCTTTCCATGTGGGCACTGTGTATACTGTGCCCACATGGATAGCACTAAACAATTCTCTGTCCAGGATGGAAAGATTTTTGACATAAGATTCTTTTTTAACTGCAAATCGGAAGGGGTGATATATCTTCTGCGGTGCTCCTGTCCGGTGTTTTACGTTGGAAAAACGAAAAGATTGGTAAAGGACCGAGTACAGGAGCACAGGGACGATATTCTTCACTCCAGAGAAACTAATGTTGCCAGGCATTTTTGTAATGTACATAATAAAAATGTAGATTCATTGAAGTTTATCATAATAGATAAAGGCATCACAAATGGACGTGGTGGCAATAATGATAGGGTCCTCCTGCAAAAAGAGGCCAAATGGATCTACAGACTGGGAACTAGATTCCCAAAAGGTTTAAACGATAAGCTTGAATTTGTCCACTTTTTGTAAATTTTCATTTTTTAATATAATAAACATCTGTTTGAAGTGTGCGCCAGGATAGAGGGTAATTTCTATCTCTCTTCTATTGTGTATTTGAAAGTATTGGGGGTAACCAGGAATTAGGTTGAACCAAAATTTATTTAGTCATTTCTTTCTAACACAATTTTGAGTTTTGAGAGGCTTTTTTGTATACAGGGTTAAAAGTGATACAGCTTTAAGGAGCTTTAAGTGAGAACCCAGGTACCTGATGAATGTACCGTGGGCCAGGATTTCTAGTGCACCTGTCTAGACCTTTTCCCTGAATCTCATGTTTCTTCAGAGACATTTTGGCTCTATACATGCAGCTGTACATTTCAAGTGAGCTACGAATTCTTCTGGTGTGACTCCGACAGTGGAGTAAGTGGTTTGAGGAGTGTGCTATTGGAGTGCAATGGAAGTTGTGCCTATACGATAGGTGAATATACGATGCAAATTCGATTCAACTGGATCCTCCTGTCTACAGCCACTCACAGTCCCTGGTGACGCTATACCACTCCCACTATTGCTGACGTCACACGCCAAGTAATCATCACAGGTGCTTGCAAGCTGAAGACAAGTGGAAACAACAAAAACCGGAGGACTTAAGCTAAGTATATGCCGTATATGCTGTGTTTTTCAACTGAATTGCTACACTTGCTAGAGACTCTTTATCCAGCAATACTAATTGCGACACATTTATTTGCCTTAAGAGCAGTGGCGACTCTAGGAAAAATAAATAGGGGGGGCACATAAGATACCACAGTCAAACCGGGGGGGCACTAAGAATTTTCACCACTAAGTCATACCACTGAAAATAAACTAAATAATACATAAATTAGATTCCAAAATACCAGAGTAATGCGGTATGCAATGATACCTTTTTATTGTTCTAACCTAATACTTAAAAGAGAAACTTTAAACAGTTTTCCTAATACACAAACACACAAAGATAACAAAACAATTACAACAGACACAGTCCTTATTTTTTCAGAAGAAAAAAAATATATATATAAATGGAAAAGGAAAAAAAGTATTAAAAATACAATAGTAATGCATATTATATCTTCCTTCCTTTATAACATAATATGCATGGAAATATATGCATGGACATACATAGAAAATATACATACATACACACTCACACACATACGTATAAACACACATACATACACATTTACATACATATACATACACACACACATATACATACATACACAGACACATATACATACACACACACACACATATACATACACACACACATATACATATATACACACACATATACATACATACACACTCACACACATGCGTATAAACACACATACATACACATTTACATACATATACATACACACACACACATATATACATACATACACACATACGTATAAACACACATACATTCACATTTACATACATATACATACACACACACACACATATACATACAGACACACATACATATATAAACACACATATACATACATACATACATACACACTCACACACGTATAAACACACATACATACAAATTTACATACATATACATACACACACACACATATATACATACTACACACATACGTATAAACACACATACATACACATTTACATACATATACATACACACACACACACACATACATACACACTCACACACGTATAAACACACATACATACACATTTACATACATATATATACACACACATATACATACATACACACACACACATACGTATAAACACACATACATACACATTTACATACATATACATACACACACACATATACATACACACACACACATATACATACATACATACACACTCACACACATACGTATAAACACACATACATACACATTTACATACATATACATACACACACACACACATATACATACACACACACACACATATACATACACACACACACACACACACACATATACATACACACACACACATATACATACACACACACACACATACATACACACACACACACACACACACACACATACATACACACTCACACACATACGTATAAACACACATACATACACATTTACATACATATACATACACACACACATATACATACACACACACTCACACACATACGTATAAACACACATACATACACATTTACATACATATACATACACACACACACATATACATACACACACACACAAATACATACATACACACTCACACACATACGTATAAACACACATACATACACATTTACATACATATACACACACACACACACGTATAAACACACATACATACACATTTACATACATATACATACACACACACATATACATACACACACACACACGTATAAACACACATACATACACATTTACATACATATACATACACACACATATACATACACACACACGTATAAACACACATACATACACATTTACATACATATACATACACACACATATACATACACACACACACACGTATAAACACACATACATACACATTTACATACATATACATACACACACACACATATACATACACACACACATATACATACATACACACACACACATATACATACATACACACACACACACATATACATACACACACACGTATAAACACACATACATACACATTTACATACATATACATACACACACACACACATATACATACATACACACACACACACATATACATACATACACACACACATATATATACATACACACACACATATACATACATACACACACACACATATACATACACATTTACATACATATACATACACACACACACATATACATACACACACACACACACACATATACATACATACACACACACACATATACATACACACACACACACATATACATACATACACACACACACACATATACATACATACACACACACATACATACATACACACACACATATACATACATACACACACACACACACATATACATACACACACACATATACATACATACACACACATATACATACATACACACACACACACACATATACATACACACACACACATACATACACACACACGTATAAACACACATACATACACATTTACATACATATACATACACACACACACATATACATACACACACACACACACACACATATACATACACACACACACATATACATACACACACACACACATATACATACACACACACACACACACATATACATACACACACACACACATATACATACATACACACACACACACACACACACACATATACATACATACACACACACACACACATATACATACATACACACACACACACATATACATACATACACACACACACACATATACATACATACACACACACATATACATACACACACACACACGTATAAACACACATACATACACATTTACATATATATATATACATACACACACACACACACACACACACATATACATACACACACACACACATACCGAAAGATGACAACAAAACAATTACAACAGTCTATATTTTTTCATAAGAAAATAAAACACAGATATAAATGGAAAAGTTAAACAACTAAGCAAGTATTAAAAATACAAAGAGTAATGCATCTTATGTCTTCCATTATAACATAAGATACCAGGATATATATACATGGACATAAATAGAAAATAGAAGTCTATCAAATTAAATATTAGCTGTGGGTTAATCTAAATTTGTACTCTAATAAAAAATGACATAAACATTGAATTTATCTCAAATATATTAACACATTGTTGGAACATAAGTTGGATTTAGATATTAAAGGTTCATTACTAATTTACTTTTTGCTGTTCTACCTATTTTTCTACATTTTGTGTCTGGTAATTCACAATCAGGATATTAAGTTACAATCTATTCAAAATTAAACTTTCATGATTCAGATAGAGCAGCAATTTTAAGCAACTTTATAATTTACTCCTATTATATTTTTTTCTTCAGTCTCTTGGTATCTTTCTTGGAAAAAGCAAGAATGTAAGCTTAGGAGCTAGCCCATTTTTGGTTCAGAACCTGGGTAGGGATTTCTGATTGGTGTCTAAATGTAGTGCTACCCTTGTTCTGAACCAAAAATGGGCCAGCTCCTAAGCTTACATATTTGCCTTTTTAAAAAAAAAAAAAAAGATACCAAGAGAATGAATAAAAAATTATCAAAGTAGTAAATTAGAAAAATTGCTGCTCTATCTAAAAGATTAATTTTAATTTTGACTAGATTATAACTTTTAAGGGTGCAGACCAGACCCATGCCATCATATCAGGGTGTCTATATCTGACTGAAACACAGTGAATCATTCATCAATCAATCATCATGTATTCTGGTTTTTTTTTGTTTTTTTTAATGATTTTTTTTAATGGTTGATTGACCTGTCCTGCTGCTCCTGAAGTCAACTTGCAGACCCAATTACCAAGCAGGAAGTAGATGAACTTACTATACCATGATACCAACTTTTTTAAATTTGTAAATAACAAATTGGGTTCTTATTTTTTTTTTAACGTTTTAACACTCAACAGAACATTCATGAATCATGATCATGGATGGATGTAACATCCATCCATGATAATATACCATGATGATGCCAACTTTTTTTTAAATTTGTAAATAACAAATTGGGGGATTTTTTTTTTTTTTTTCCAACGCTTTAACACTCAACAGAACATTCATGGATGAATGTAACATCCATCCATGAATGTTCTGTTGACTGTTTAAACGTTATATATATATCCACTTTTCCACTCGCCCTGGGCGAGTAGAAATTTCACTGGGGCAAGATCAGAGGGGGGAAAATGCTGTCTTTACACTGTGCCAAAGATCTAAAATGTTCAAACATTAATTTCAGTTTTAAATAGAAGCATATTTACTGTTATTAGCAAAAATGTTATCATTGTTTCTAGGGAATATGTACATATGCTGTGCTGTGCATAGCCCATCTGAATCTTAAAACAGAGCCTGATCAGAGAGCTGGTGCAGGTGTGCATTAGATCAGTGATAACTTAACCTAGTATTATAAGAGCCATGACAGCTCTCTGCACAGGTACAGTATTTGAATTTAGTTGTATAGTCTTTTCATCTACACCACTGGCTTTTTAAACTCCCTGTATAACTTATTATCAGCTCATGAAAACATCCAGCTTCAGCAAAAAAAGGCAAGAAATCACACTTAACTAAACTTACTGGCAGGGTTATCAACACACAGTAGTTGTACTACATGAAGAGCTTACAACTTAATTACTGATATCACATACAATGATTGTTCAACCAGGAAATATTACATTAAATAAAAGTGACTCATTATATAGAAAGTAATTTTTAACCAATTCATTTCCATGCAACAACACCTAATGTCACTGTTAACACTGAATTTATTACAATTCTTATTTTTAATATTATTGTTTTAGTTCAGGGTTTGCCAGTAAAATTTCAATCCAAGTGCAAAAGGAACTGCTGGGGGTGGGGAGAAGGTAATATAATTTGCTAAATTATCCTTGTCACTTGTTGTGTCATAATTGATTTGTTTTTCCTAATTACTACCCCTACCCACCACCAGAATCAGCTGAGCTCTCTCTTACCGAAGTTACCGGGGACAACGTTGTCACAGTCTACAGACCACCGGTCTAATGCAATGATGAGCCGCCGCTGCCACCACACACAGTGACCAGTCATCAGTGGTCAGTTAGAGTCTGAGACAGCAGCACACAGACTGTGTGCCACACTGTCTGCCAGCCCAGCTCCTTCCCCCGCGCTTCTGCAGAATCGACTGCACACAAAGTGACATCACCTGCTGCTGCTGGTTTGCTCCTCCCTCTTCCAGTCTCCGGTCATGCTGTCTGCAGTGTGTGGTGGTTAGGGAACGACGTGACCACCCTGGAACTGACAACTGATCTGGAGGAGAGGAGGAGCTGAGCAAAAATTGCCATGCCAGGCCAGCACAGCACAGCATGATGATGCCGATATTGCCATTACTTTTACACAGACATGGGGTAATATTAGCTGCCGCATGTTGAGCCGGCATGAGGCACGTGCTGTGCTGTGGTGTGAGGCGGGATTTGAAGACATCCTCCTCCAAATTTGAAATTGAATAATTTAAATTGAACTAATGAACTTACTACCACCAGAGCCAGTTGGACAGCTGGTCGGTCAAGGATTTCACTGAGATGGTGGCGCGCTGCCTTTACCCTCATCATGGTCTCAATCGACATCACGTGTCCCCACAGTCTCAGACAGCCGCTCAGTGGTACAGTGCTGGTTGCACTTAGTAATGGCTGCGCTCAGTGATACAGTGCCATGTGCGCTCAGTAATGGCTGCGCTGACAGAGCAAATCAAATAAAAACACAATTTAAAAATAAATAATCTCACATTGTCACATTGATACTCCTGACTCTTATCCCAACCACCAACCCAGTCTTTCCTCATCCTCTCTCCTCCAGAATTATAAAAGTGTTAGTGTCGGCACTGCCGGGGCTTGTAGTTGCGGGGGGGGGGGGCAGGCGGGGGGGCAAGCCATTTTCGTGGGGGGGCAAATGCCCCCCCTAGCCCCCCTGTAGTGACGCCACTGCTTAAGAGGAGATTCCCTGGTACATACAAAGAGTAAAAAAAGCGCTTTTTGATACAAAATATAGTTCACCTCTGTTTGGATTGCAGCCATATGTATCACATGTATTTTGCCTACTTATCATAAATGTCCTATAAACATTAGATTTTTGTACAATTCGCTATAAACATAAGTTTCTTGGTTAACCCCTTACTGTTTATGATGTCTTTTTGTGATCTATAGTATAGGGAAAGAATTAGGTCTCAGTGCACTTTAAATGTTTTAGATTTTGCTGTCTGTAGTGGTGACTGAAATTGACAGATAAGATATCGCTATATACTTAAATGTGTTTTTGGGAACTTATTATTAATAAATTTTTGAAAGTCTTTTATGTGTGCCTTTTATTCCCTTGCTGTTCTAGGGTAATCTCATATACCCTGGTATTTTTTCTATCTTGACTATATATTTTATATTTACTATAAGGGTGGCACCATTCAAAGCAAATTAGCAATATTACCTACTCTCTCACGCCCCCTAAATTTAGTCTTATATATATATATATATATATATATATATATATATATATATACATGCATATACATATTTAGACACATATATGCATGTATCTCTATATTAAAGTCATTTGCTTGCCTTTTTTTCTAACACTTTAACCCTGATAACTTTTTATGCAATATTTTATCAGCCAATGTTATTATAAGGGTAATGAGAGCTCTGAGGTTGCAGTAATCATTATAGCATAAATAAGGACAGCTCTTATGTGTTCACATTTACTTTCAACTTGTAATACAGACAAAATCTGACTTGCCCACAAACTGCCTCAAAAACCTAATATAGCTTGCGCGCATACTATAGCGTAATCTAGCTCTATCTTGGTATTAGAGCTTTTTCGTAACTATATATTTAATTATAACGTCTGATATACAGTATTGTTAAATGACACACAATTAGCGTGCACATATTTAAAATTATATTTTGTCCCATTATATATAGTGTTATAAAATATTGGTTTCTTGAAAGATTTTAGTTCAACTATATTTTTCAGTCTCCATGGAAACTAGCCAAGAAGTACCAGTAACTAAAACGGCAGCTAAAATTCATATCACATTTTCAGACTGTAAACAATGCCTCTTTTAAATAGCTGGCCTTATAAAGGAAGTCAATCTATTAAAAGTAAATTTCTTTGTATAAATATATTATTGTGTATACCAACAGTCAGTAAAGAGCTTTTCCAACGAATAAATGTAGTTACCAAGTAACTTGAATATGAGTATATGTGACTTACATAAGAAATAATTAAATTGTGTTAATTTCGTATTACTTGGCAGTTAATTCCTGAACATATTCTATGAAGTAATGATTAATATATGTAGAAATTACTGCCACATGGTAGATGTCATTAATTTAGAACTATTTGAAATAAGCGGTATTTCTTTCTATAAGTAGAAGAAAATTATTAAGACAGCATATTTTAAAGATATTGATGAGTATTTTTTATCAAGCAACATAATGGTTGATCTCCAAAACTAGGGCCTGATCCGATATGCAGCCTTGCCCGCAAAAGCCGGCGACGCCATATTTTGCACTGGTTTGGTATCCTATATACGGCGTAACATAGAAGTTACGCTCATATATTTCACCCTTCGGCCGTAGTTTTTTGGCCCATAGAGTGATATACCAAACATGCGCAGTTTGGTATCTAATATACAGCATAAGGACTTACGTGGTGAAAATGGAGAAACCTTACTCCATTTTCACCTTGCCACAAAATGCAGCCATAGAAGGCCTTACGCTGAGTATTGGAGCCCCGTAACTCCCTAAACTGCCTGCAAAATAAAACCTAACACCTAACGCATGCGCAATGTCTATCTACCTGTCAACCGCAATCCCCTGCCGCAATCCCTAATAAAGTGTTTAACCCCTAAACCGCCGCTCCCGGACCCCGCCGCCACCTACATTATATGTATTACCCCCTAATCTGACCCCCCTACACCGCCGCCACCTATATTAAATTTATGAACCCCTAATCTGATCCCCCTACACCGCTGCCACCTATAATAACTATATTACCCCCTAATCTGAGCCCCCTACACCGCCGCAACCTATATTAAATTTATTAACCCCTAATCTAATCCACCTACACCGCCGCCACCTGGAACAGGACCTTCTCCACCGGTCTTCAGGACAGGTAAGGAGACTTGGGTGTTAGACTTAGGTTTTTTTAAGGGGGATCGGGTGCGTTTTAGAGTAGGGGTGTGTGGGTGGTGGGTTTTAATGGCGGGGATTGTTCTTTTTTTTACAGGTAAAAGAGCTGATTACTTTGGGGCAATGCCCCACAAAAGGCCCTTTTAAGGGCTGGTAATAGAGCTGATTACTTTTGTAATTTAGTTTAGGGTAGGGACATTTTATTATTTTGGGGGGCTTTTTTATTTTATTAGGGGGCTTAGATTAGGTGTAATTAGCTTAAAATTCTTGTAATCTTTTTTTATTTTTTGTAATTTAGTGTTTGTTTTTTTGTAATATAGTTTAGTTTATTTAATTGTATTTTAGTTGAGATAATTGTAGTTTATTTAATTAATTTATTGATAGTGTAGGTGTATTTGTAACTTAGGTTAGGATTTATTTTACAGGTAATTTTGTAATTATTTTAACTAGCTAGCTATTAAATAGTTATTAACTATTTAATAGTTATTGTACCTAGTTAAAATAAATACAAAGTTACCTGTAAAATAAATATAAACCCTAAAATAGCTACATTGTAATTAATAATTATATTGTAGCTATTTTAGGGTTTATTTTATAGGTAAGTATTTAGTTAGGGGTGTTAGGGTTAGACTTAGGTTTAGGGGTTAATATATTTAATATAGGTGGCGGCAGTGTAAGGGGATTAGATTAGGGGTTAATATATTTAAAATAGGTTGCAGTGGTGTAGGGGGATCATATTAGGGGTTAATATATTTAAAATAGGTGGCGGCGGCGGTGTAGGGGGATCATATTAGGGGTTAATATATTTAAAATAGGTGGCGGCAGTGTAGGGGGGTCAGATTAGGGGTTAATATATTTAAAATAGGTGGCGGCGGTGTAGGGGCTCAGATTAGGGGTTAATGCATTTAATATAGGTGGGGGCGGTGTAGGGGGGTCAGATTAGAGGGTAGTACATATAATATAGGTGGCGGTGGTGTAGGGGGGTCAGATTAGGGGGTAGTACATATAATATAGGTGGCAGCGGTGTAGGGGGGTCAGATTAGGGGGTAATACATATAATATAGGTGGCGGCGGGGTCCGGGAGTGGCGGTTTAAGGGTTAATACATTTATTGTTAGGAGTGAGAGGGGGGATTGCGGATAGAGGGGTATTTTTTGGGAGGCATGTTAGACAGTAACGGCAGATTTAAGTCTTTAGATTAGAAATTTGTACTTACGCTTATTTCTGGACATCGCTAGTTTGTCCGACTTACGGCACTTTATCAACTGTCGGCGCCGTATATGTGATAGCTCGCTGTGCAAGGTGAAACTATGGGCGGCGCAGGTTTCCATGCTTGCGCCGAAACCTGCGCCGTATATCGGATCGCGACCCTATTCATTAGTTTAAATATTATTATTTCTTTAAATAGAATTGAATATTTCTTATTTCCTTGAATTTGTTTAATAAATTTCTGTGTTTAAAAAATATTTCAGATAAGGATTTAGATTATTATCTAAAAAAAGAGAAAAAAACAGGAAATTAAAACATTGTGCTTAACACATATTATAAAAGTGACTTTAAAACTGACAAAACTATGGATCAATATTCAGATTAGCAAACCTTTCAATACACTTTTCCTATAAATCCCTAGGAAGACTTTTCAAAATAAATAATTTTCCAAATAGATTTTCATGAAATATGAAATGCAGATTGAAAATGCTGATAAGAAGCAAATGAAAATATGTAAAACCTTATAGAAATACTTCTAAATGGTGATATTGTTCACGTACCAAAACTTTCTTGGAAATTGGAAAAAGTAAATGTTAAATTTTCACTTTCTGTAAACTGTCCATAAAAGTTATTCAAAGGCAAGTAAAAAACACTCCAAACCAAATATAAGAAAAATATGACAACATATTAATTGATTTTTACTAGTTAATATTCAACCAGTATAAAAAAAAATACTGCAAACATCTCAAACATCAAGAACCAAAAGCAATCTACAGGCCAATTTTCTTAAAGGGACAGTCTAGTCCAAAATAAACTTTCATGATTCAGATAGGGCATGTAATTTTAACCAATTTTCCAATTTACTTTTATCACCAATTTTGCTTTGTTCTCTTGGTATTCTTAGTTTAAAGCTTAACCTAGGAGGTTCATATGCTAATTTCTTAGACCTTGAAGGCCACCTCTTAAGAATGCATTTTAACAGGTTTTTCACCACTAGAGGGTGTTAGTTCATGAATTTCATATAGATAACACTGTTCTCATGCACGTGAAGTTACCTGGGATCTATCACTGAAACAGGGGCAGTTTGCAGAGGCTCAGATACAAGATAATCACAGAGGTAAAAAGTATATAAATATAACTGTGTTGGTTATGCAAAACTGGGGAATGGGTAAAAAAGGGATTATCTATCTTTTAAAACAATAACAATTCTGGTGTAGACTGTCCCTTTAACTCATAAAAAAGTACATGCATTGATACAAAAATAAATTTACCTACCTAGCTTCTTGAAAAACTCATAGGGCAAGATTGCAAGTGGTGCACTAACGATAGTGTGTACGATAACCAGTTTAGTTTGACCATGCTACCATCAGCCCACAACTATGATATTACAAGTCCATGGTAAAGCGCATTAACCAAAGAAGGGTAAGCGTGTCCTAATTTGCTCAAGGACAACCATTCATTTCAATGGCTATATCAATAGTGCTAATTTGGAATGGTATTACAAGTTGAAAGTTATAGTTTGCGTTCGAGCGAAAACCAAAACTGCGCTAAAATATTGACTACGACTTGAAGTAAACTGTAAGTTTTTTAAAAAAAAAGTTGCACAAAACACATAAAAAATACATTAAAGTATTAAACACATATATAAACCTAATTTTTTTTTTTTAGATTAACAATTTTTTTTCAAAGGGTTAGAACGGATATGGTATATGAATATGTTTGACTAGAAAGTGCTCCAATGTGTGTGTATTAGTGATGTCTCGAATTGTTCGTCGGAGAATAGTTCCCGGCAAACATAGCTTGTCTGCAGACAGATTCATTCGGAAGCTGCTTTCTTAGTGAGAGGAGGGACAGTGTAGCTGTTGCTGATTTAATAGGGAAATTGATAGCTAGGCTAGTGTATTCAGTGTCCACTAAAATCCTGAAGGACTCATCTGATCTCTGCTGTAAGGACAGCACCCCAAAAAGCCCTTTTTAGGGCTAGAATATCAGTCTGTTTTTTTTCCCTGTGTAATCTAATTGCAGTTGCCTGCCTGCCATCGTGTGTGTCAGGCTCACAGCGTATACTGTGCCCACTTGCCCAGTGCCACCACTCATATCTGTTGTAACAGTATTGTAAATTTAAAAAAAAAAACCTTTTTTGACTGGGAAATATCAGTCTGCTAGTGTTATCTCATTGCAGTTGCCTGCCTCCCAGCGTGTGTGCCAGGCCCACTTGCCCAGTGCCACCACTCATATCTGTTGTAACAGTAGTGTAAATTTAAAAAAAAACTTTTTTGACTGTGAAACATCAGTCTGCTAGTGTAATCTAATTGCAGTTGCCTGCCTGCCAGCGTGTGTGCCAGGCTCACAGCGTATACTGTGCCCACTTGCCCAGTGCCACCACTCATATCTGTTGTAACAGTAGCGTAAATTTAAAAAAAAAAAAACTTTTTTGACTGTGAAACATCAGTCTGCTAGTGTAATCTAATTGCAGTTGCCAGCCTGCCTGCCAGCGTGTGTGCCAGGCCCACTTGCCCAGTGCCACCACTCATATCTGGTGTAACAGTAGTGTAAATTAAAAAAACAAAACTTTTTTGACTGTGAAACATCAGTCTGCTAGTGTAATCTAATTGCAGTTGCCTGCCTGCCACCGTGTGTGCCAGGCTCACTTGCCCAGTGCCACCACTCATATCTGTTGTAACAGTAGAGTAAATTTAAAAAAAAAACTTTTTTGACTGTGAAACATCAGTCTGCTAGTGTAATCTAATTGCAGTTGCCTGTCTGCAAGCGTGTGTGCCAGGCCCACTTGCCCAGTGCCACCACTCATATCTGTTGTAACAGTAGTGTAAATTTAAAAAAAAAAAACTTTTTTGACTGTGAAACATCAGTCTGCTTGTGTAATCTAATTGCAGTTGCCTGCCTGCCAGCGTGTGTGCCAGGCTCATAGTGTATACTGTGCCCACTTGCCCAGTGCCACCACTCATATCTGTTGTAACAGTAGTGTAAACTTAAAAAACAAAAAACTTTTTTGACTGTGAAACATCAGTCTGCTTGTGTAATCTAATTGCAGTTGCCTGCCTGCCAGCGTGTGTGCCAGGCTCACAGCGTATACTGTGCCCACTTGCCCAGTGCCGCCACTCATATCTGTTGTAACAGTAGTGCAAATTTTTTAAAAAAAACTTTTTTGACTGTGAAACATCAGTCTGCTTGTGTAATCTAATTGCAGTTGCCTGCCTGCCAGCGTGTGTGCCAGCCTCACAGCATATACTGTGCCCACTTGCCCAGTGCCACCACTCATATCTGTTGTAACAGTAGTGTAAATTTAAAAAAAAAAAACTTTTTTGACTGTGAAACATCAGTCTGCTTGTGTAATCTAATTGCAGTTGCCTGCCTGCCAGCGTGTGTGCCAGGCTCAAAGCGTATACTGTGCCCACTTGCCCAGTGCCACCACTCATATCTGTTGTAACAGTAGTGTAAATTTAAAAAACAAAAAACATTTTTGACTGTGAAACATCAGTCTGCTAGTGTAATCTAATAGCAGTTGCCTGCTTGCCAGCGTGTGTGCCAGGCTCACAGCGTATACTGTGCCCACTTGCCCAGTGCCACCACTCATATCTGTTGTAACAGTAGTGCAAATTTTAAAAAAAAAACTTTTTTGACTGTGAAACATCAGTCTGCTAGTGTAATCTAATTGCAGTTGCCTGTCTGCCAGTGTGTGTGCCAGGCTCACAGCGTATACTGTGCCCACTTGCCCAGTGCCCCCACTCATATCTGTTGTAACAGTAGTGTAAATTTAAAAAAAAAAAATTTTTGACTGTGAAACATCAGTATGCTTGTGTAATCTAATTGCAGTTGCCTGCCTGCCAGCGTGTGTGCCAGGCTCAAAGCATATACTGTGCCCACTTGCCCAGTGCCACCACTCATATCTGGTGTAACAGTAGTGTAAATTATTGATGTTGCGAACCAAAAAATTTCGGTTCGCGAATGGCGGACTCGAACTTCCACAACTGTTCACGAACCGGCGAACCGGGTAAACCGCCATTGACTTCAATAGGCAGACGAACTTTAAAACCAACAGGGACTCTTTCTGGCCACAATAGTGATGGAAAAGTTGTTTCAAGGGGACTAACACCTGGACTGTGGCATGCCGGAGGGGGATCCATGGCAAAACTCCCACGTAAAATTACATAGCTGATGCAGAGTCTGGTTTTAAGCCATAAAGGGCATAAATCACCTAACATTCCTAAATTGCTTGGAATAACGTGCTTTAAAACATCAGGTATCGATCAGGTAGTGTAAGGGTTATGCCCGCTTAACAGTGACAGACCAAACTCCCTGTGTAACGCACCACAAACAACCACAAACAGTCCATTTGCACAACCACGAGATAGATAGATTTGATAGATAGATACATAGATTACATAGATCAATAGATGCAATATACATTTGATAGATACGAATTACATAGATCAATAGATGCAATATACATTTGATAGATACGAATTACATAGATCAATAGATGCAATATACATTTGATAGATACGAATTACATAGATCAATAGATGCAATATACATTTGATAGATACGAATTACATAGATCAATAGATGCAATATACATTTGATAGATACGAATTACATAGATCAATAGATGCAATATACATTTGATAGATACGATTGATAGTTAGATAGATTTGATAGATAGATAAATAGATAGATTTGATAGATATATAATTTCCCAGACAGAGAATTACAAGACGTGCGGTCTGTGACCCATGGTAAGGTTCCCAGAGGCAGTTGCGGCACCAGGGGACGTGTATATGGCATGTATTTTCGGAACCGGGAGATGGAAAAAGATGCTTGGTCGGTCCTCCTGCTTCAAATTTGGGGCACTGCGCGTGCAATCTATTGTGCCACCAGATATGAGTGGTGTGTTAAGTAGTACTATTCTGACCTGTTACTCCCCCTATCGGGGGAGGTGTATATGGCATGGATTTTAGGAACCGGGAGATGGAAAATGATGCTTGGTCGGTCCTCCTACTTCAAATTTGGCCGAAACACAAGTGGCTGTCACAAAACAGTCCGGCCACGAGATAGATAGATTTGATAGATAGATAGATAGATAGATACATAGATTACATATATCAATAGATGCAATATACATTTGATAGATACAAATTACATAGATCAATAGATGCAATATACATTTGATAGATATGAATTACATAGATCAATAGATGCAATATACATTTGATAGATACGAATTACATAGATCAATAGATGCAATATACATTTGATAGATACGATTGATAGTTAGATAGATTTGATAGATAAAGAGATAGATTTGATAGATATATAAATTGCCAGACAGAGAATTACAAGACATGCGGTCTGTGACCCATGGTAAGGTTCCCAGAGGCAGTTGCAGCACCAGGGGATGTGTATATGGCATGGATTTTCGGAACCGGGAGATGTAAAAAGATGCTTGGTCGGTCCTCCTGCTTCAAATTTGGGGCACTGCGCGTGCAATCTATTGTGTCACCAGATATGAGTGGTGTGTTAAGTAGTACTATTCTGATGAGTTTAATACCTGTTACTCCCCCTATCGGGGGAGGTGTATATGGCAATGGCATGGATTTTAGGAACAGGGAGTTGGAAAAAGATGCTTGGTCGGTCCTCCTACTTCAAATTTGGCCGAAACACAAGTGGCTGTCACAAAACAGTCCGGCCACGAGATAGATAGATTTGATAGATAGATACATAGATTACATAGATCAACATTTGATAGATACAAATTACATAGATCAATAGATGCAATATACATTTGATAGATACGAATTACATAGATCAATAGATGCAATATACATTTGATAGATACGAATTACATAGATCAATAGATGCAATATACATTTAATAGATATGAATTACATAGATCAATAGATGCAATATACATTTGATAGATACGAATTACATAGATCAATAGATGCAATATACATTTGATAGATACGAATTACATAGATCAATAGATGCAATATACATTTGATAGATACTAATTACATAGATCAATAGATGCAATATACATTTGATATATACGAATTACATAGATCAATAGATGCAATATACATTTGATAGATACGAATTACATAGATCAATAGATGCAATATACATTTGATAGATACGATTTACATAGATCAATAGATGCAATATACATTTGATAGATACGAATTACATAGATCAATAGATGCAATATACATTTGATAGATACGAATTACATAGATCAATAGATGCAATATACATTTGATAGATACGAATTACATAGATCAATAGATGCAATATACATTTGATAGATACGATTGATAGTTAGATAGATTTGATAGATAAAGAGATAGATTTGATAGATAGATAATTTCCCAGACAGAGAATTACAAGACGTGCGGTGTGTGACCCATGGTAAGGTTCCCAGAGGCAGTTGCGGCACCAGGGGACGTGTATATGGCATGTATTTTTGGAACCGGGAGATGGAAAAAGATGCTTGGTCGGTCCTCCTACTTCAAATTTGGGGCACTGCGCGTGCAATCTATTGTGCCACCAGATATGAGTGGTGTGTTAAGTAGTACTATTCTGACCTGTTACTCCCCCTATCGGGGGAGGTGTATATGGCATGGATTTTAGGAACCGGGAGATGGAAAATGATGCTTGGTCGGTCCTCCTACTTCAAATTTGGCCGAAACACAAGTGGCTGTCACAAAACAGTCCGGCCACGAGATAGATAGATTTGATAGATAGATAGATACATAGATTACATATATCAATAGATGCAATATACATTTGATAGATACAAATTACATAGATCAATAGATGCAATATACATTTGATAGATATGAATTACATAGATCAATAGATGCAATATACATTTGATAGATACGAATTACATAGATCAATAGATGCAATATACATTTGATAGATACGATTGATAGTTAGATAGATTTGATAGATAAAGAGATAGATTTGATAGATATATAATTTGCCAGACAGAGAATTACAAGACGTGCGGTCTGTGACCCATGGTAAGGTTCCCAGAGGCAGTTGCAGCACCAGGGGATGTGTATATGGCATGGATTTTCGGAACCGGGAGATGTAAAAAGATGCTTGGTCGGTCCTCCTGCTTCAAATTTGGGGCACTGCGCGTGCAATCTATTGTGTCACCAGATATGAGTGGTGTGTTAAGTAGTACTATTCTGATGAGTTTAATACCTGTTACTCCCCCTATCGGAGGAGGTGTATATGGCAATGGCATGGATTTTAGGAACAGGGAGTTGGAAAAAGATGCTTGGTCGATCCTCCTACTTCAAATTTGGCCGAAACACAAGTGGCTGTCACAAAACAGTCCGGCCACGAGATAGATAGATACATAGATTACATAGATCAACATTTGATAGATACAAATTACATAGATCAATAGATGCAATATACATTTGATAGATACGAATTACATAGATCAATAGATGCAATATACATTTGATAGATACGAATTACATAGATCAATAGATGCAATATACATTTAATAGATATGAATTACATAGATCAATAGATGCAATATACATTTGATAGATACGAATTACATAGATCAATAGATGCAATATACATTTGATAGATACGAATTACATAGATCAATAGATGCCATATACATTTGATAGATACGAATTACATAGATCAATAGATGCAATATACATTTGATATATACGAATTACATAGATCAATAGATGCAATATACATTTGATAGATACGAATTACATAGATCAATAGATGCAATATACATTTGATAGATACGATTTACATAGATCAATAGATGCAATATACATTTGATAGATACGAATTACATAGATCAATAGATGCAATATACATTTGATAGATACGAATTACATAGATCAATAGATGCAATATACATTTGATAGATACGAATTACATAGATCAATAGATGCAATATTCATTTGATAGATACGATTGATAGTTAGATAGATTTGATAGATAAAGAGATAGATTTGATAGATATATAATTTGCCAGACAGAGAATTACAAGACGTGCGGTCTGTGACCCATGGTCCGGCCACGAGATAGATAGATAGATTTGATAGATAGATACATAGATTACATAGATCAATAGATGAAATATACATTTGATAGATACAAATTACATAGATCAATAGATGCCATATACATTTGATAGATACGAATTACATAGATCAATAGATGCAATATACATTTGATAGATACAAATTACATAGATCAATAGATGCAATATACATTTGATAGATATGAATTACATAGATCAATAGATGCAATATACATTTGATAGATACGAATTACATAGATCAATAGATGCAATGTACATTTGATAGATACGATTGATAGTTAGATAGATTTGATAGATAAAGAGATAGATTTGATAGATATATAATTTGCCAGACAGAGAATTACAAGACGTGCGGTCTGTGACCCATGGTAAGGTTCCCAGAGGCAGTTGCGGCACCAGGGGACGTGTATATGGCATGTATTTTCGGAACCGGGAGATGGAAAAAGATGCTTGGTCGGTCCTCCTGCTTCAAATTTGGGGCACTGCGCGTGCAATCTATTGTGCCACCAGATATGAGTGGTGTGTTAAGTAGTACTATTCTGACCTGTTACTCCCCCTATCGGGGGAGGTGTATATGGCATGGATTTTAGGAACCGGGAGATGGAAAATGATGCTTGGTCGGTCCTCCTACTTCAAATTTGGCCGAAACACAAGTGGCTGTCACAAAACAGTCCGGCCACGAGATAGATAGATTTGATAGATAGATAGATACATAGATTACATATATCAATAGATGCAATATACATTTGATAGATACAAATTACATAGATCAATAGATGCAATATACATTTGATAGATATGAATTACATAGATCAATAGATGCAATATACATTTGATAGATACGAATTACATAGATCAATAGATGCAATATACATTTGATAGATACGATTGATAGTTAGATAGATTTGATAGACAAAGAGATAGATTTGATAGATATATAAATTGCCAGACAGAGAATTACAAGACGTGCGGTCTGTGACCCATGGTAAGGTTCCCAGAGGCAGTTGCAGCACCAGGGGATGTGTATATGGCATGGATTTTCGGAACCGGGAGATGTAAAAAGATGCTTGGTCGGTCCTCCTGCTTCAAATTTGGGGCACTGCGCGTGCAATCTATTGTGTCACCAGATATGAGTGGTGTGTTAAGTAGTACTATTCTGATGAGTTTAATACCTGTTACTCCCCCTATCGGGGGAGGTGTATATGGCAATGGCATGGATTTTAGGAACAGGGAGTTGGAAAAAGATGCTTGGTCGGTCCTCCTACTTCAAATTTGGCCGAAACACAAGTGGCTGTCACAAAACAGTCCGGCCACGAGATAGATAGATTTGATAGATAGATACATAGATTACATAGATCAACATTTGATAGATACAAATTACATAGATCAATAGATGCAATATACATTTGATAGATACGAATTACATAGATCAATAGATGCAATATACATTTAATAGATATGAATTACATAGATCAATAGATGCAATATACATTTGATAGATACGAATTACATAGATCAATAGATGCAATATACATTTGATAGATACGAATTACATAGATCAATAGATGCAATATACATTTGATTGATACGAATTACATAGATCAATAGATGCAATATACATTTGATATATACGAATTACATAGATCAATAGATGCAATATACATTTGATAGATACGAATTACATAGATCAATAGATGCAATATACATTTGATAGATACGATTTACATAGATCAATAGATGCAATATACATTTGATAGATACGAATTACATAGATCAATAGATGCAATATACATTTGATAGATACGAATTACATAGATCAATAGATGCAATATACATTTGATAGATACGAATTACATAGATCAATAGATGCAATATACATTTGATAGATACGATTGATAGTTAGATAGATTTGATAGATAAAGAGATAGATTTGATAGATAGATAATTTCCCAGACAGAGAATTACAAGACGTGCGGTGTGTGACCCATGGTAAGGTTCCCAGAGGCAGTTGCGGCACCAGGGGACGTGTATATGGCATGTATTTTTGGAACCGGGAGATGGAAAAAGATGCTTGGTCGGTCCTCCTACTTCAAATTTGGGGCACTGCGCGTGCAATCTATTGTGCCACCAGATATGAGTGGTGTGTTAAGTAGTACTATTCTGACCTGTTACTCCCCCTATCGGGGGAGGTGTATATGGCATGGATTTTAGGAACCGGGAGATGGAAAATGATGCTTGGTCGGTCCTCCTACTTCAAATTTGGCCGAAACACAAGTGGCTGTCACAAAACAGTCCGGCCACGAGATAGATAGATTTGATAGATAGATAGATAGATACATAGATTACATATATCAATAGATGCAATATACATTTGATAGATACAAATTACATAGATCAATAGATGCAATATACATTTGATAGATATGAATTACATAGATCAATAGATGCAATATACATTTGATAGATACGAATTACATAGATCAATAGATGCAATATACATTTGATAGATACGATTGATAGTTAGATAGATTTGATAGATAAAGAGATAGATTTGATAGATATATAAATTGCCAGACAGAGAATTACAAGACGTGCGGTCTGTGACCCATGGTAAGGTTCCCAGAGGCAGTTGCAGCACCAGGGGATGTGTATATGGCATGGATTTTCGGAACCGGGAGATGTAAAAAGATGCTTGGTCGGTCCTCCTGCTTCAAATTTGGGGCACTGCGCGTGCAATCTATTGTGTCACCAGATATGAGTGGTGTGTTAAGTAGTACTATTCTGATGAGTTTAATACCTGTTACTCCCCCTATCGGGGGAGGTGTATATGGCAATGGCATGGATTTTAGGAACAGGGAGTTGGAAAAAGATGCTTGGTCGATCCTCCTACTTCAAATTTGGCCGAAACACAAGTGGCTGTCACAAAACAGTCCGGCCACGAGATAGATAGATACATAGATTACATAGATCAACATTTGATAGATACAAATTACATAGATCAATAGATGCAATATACATTTGATAGATACGAATTACATAGATCAATAGATGCAATATACATTTGATAGATACGAATTACATAGATCAATAGATGCAATATACATTTAATAGATATGAATTACATAGATCAATAGATGCAATATACATTTGATAGATACGAATTACATAGATCAATAGATGCAATATACATTTGATAGATACGAATTACATAGATCAATAGATGCCATATACATTTGATAGATACGAATTACATAGATCAATAGATGCAATATACATTTGATATATACGAATTACATAGATCAATAGATGCAATATACATTTGATAGATACAAATTACATAGATCAATAGATGCAATATACATTTGATAGATATGATTTACATAGATCAATAGATGCAATATACATTTGATAGATACGAATTACATAGATCAATAGATGCAATATACATTTGATAGATACGAATTACATAGATCAATAGATGCAATATACATTTGATAGATACGAATTACATAGATCAATAGATGCAATATTCATTTGATAGATACGATTGATAGTTAGATAGATTTGATAGATAAAGAGATAGATTTGATAGATATATAATTTGCCAGACAGAGAATTACAAGACGTGCGGTCTGTGACCCATGGTCCGGCCACGAGATAGATAGATAGATTTGATAGATAGATACATAGATTACATAGATCAATAGATGAAATATACATTTGATAGATACAAATTACATAGATCAATAGATGCCATATACATTTGATAGATACGAATTACATAGATCAATAGATGCAATATACATTTGATAGATACAAATTACATAGATCAATAGATGCAATATACATTTGATAGATACGAATTACATAGATCAATAGATGCAATATACATTTGATAGATATGAATTACATAGATCAATAGATGCAATATACATTTGATAGATACGAATTACATAGATCAATAGATGCAATATACATTTGATAGATACGATTGATAGTTAGATAGATTTGATAGATAAAGAGATAGATTTGATAGATATATAATTTGCCAGACAGAGAATTACAAGACGTGCGGTCTGTGACCCATGGTAAGGTTCCCAGAGGCAGTTGCAGCACCAGGGGATGTGTATATGGCATGGATTTTCGGAACCGGGAGATGTAAAAAGATGCTTGGTCGGTCCTCCTGCTTCAAATTTGGGGCACTGCGCGTGCAATCTATTGTGTCACCAGATATGAGTGGTGTGTTAAGTAGTACTATTCTGATGAGTTTAATACCTGTTACTCCCCCTATCGGGGGAGGTGTATATGGCAATGGCATGGATTTTAGGAACAGGGAGTTGGAAAAAGATGCTTGGTCGATCCTCCTACTTCAAATTTGGCCGAAACACAAGTGGCTGTCACAAAACAGTCCGGCCACGAGATAGATAGATACATAGATTACATAGATCAACATTTGATAGATACAAATTACATAGATCAATAGATGCAATATACATTTGATAGATACGAATTACATAGATCAATAGATGCAATATACATTTGATAGATACGAATTACATAGATCAATAGATGCAATATACATTTAATAGATATGAATTACATAGATCAATAGATGCAATATACATTTGATAGATACGAATTACATAGATCAATAGATGCAATATACATTTGATAGATTCGAATTACATAGATCAATAGATGCCATATACATTTGATAGATACGAATTACATAGATCAATAGATGCAATATACATTTGATATATACGAATTACATAGATCAATAGATGCAATATACATTTGATAGATACGAATTACATAGATCAATAGATGCAATATACATTTGATAGATACGATTTACATAGATCAATAGATGCAATATACATTTGATAGATACGAATTACATAGATCAATAGATGCAATATACATTTGATAGATACGAATTACATAGATCAATAGATGCAATATACATTTGATAGATACGAATTACATAGATCAATAGATGCAATATTCATTTGATAGATACGATTGATAGTTAGATAGATTTGATAGATAAAGAGATAGATTTGATAGATATATAATTTGCCAGACAGAGAATTACAAGACGTGCGGTCTGTGACCCATGGTCCGGCCACGAGATAGATAGATAGATTTGATAGATAGATACATAGATTACATAGATCAATAGATGAAATATACATTTGATAGATACAAATTACATAGATCAATAGATGCCATATACATTTGATAGATACGAATTACATAGATCAATAGATGCAATATACATTTGATAGATACAAATTACATAGATCAATAGATGCAATATACATTTGATAGATACGAATTACATAGATCAATAGATGCAATATACATTTGATAGATACGAATTACATAGATCAATAGATGCAATGTACATTTGATAGATACGATTGATAGTTAGATAGATTTGATAGATAAAGAGATAGATTTGATAGATATATAATTTGCCAGACAGAGAATTACAAGACGTGCGGTCTGTGACCCATGGTAAGGTTCCCAGAGGCAGTTGCGGCACCAGGGGACGTGTATATGGCATGGATTTTTGGAACCGGGAGATGTACAAAGATGCTTGGTCGGTCCTCCTGCTTCAAATTTGGGGCACTGCGTGTGCAATCTATTGTGTCACCAGATATGAGTGGTGTGTTAAGTAGTACTATTCTGATCAGTTTAATACCTGTTACTCCCCCTATCGGGGGAGGTGTATATGGCAATGGCATGGATTTTAGGAACCGGGAGTTGGAAAAAGATGCTTGGTCGGTCCTCCTACTTCAAATTTGGCCGAAACACAAGTGGCTGTCACAAAACAGTCCGGCCACGAGATAGATAGATTTGATAGATAGATACATAGATTACATAGATCAATAGATGCAATATACATTTGATAGATACAAATTACATAGATCAATAGATGCAATATACATTTGATAGATACGAATTACATAGATCAAAGATGCAATATACATTTGATAGATACGAATTACATAGATCAATAGATGCAATATACATTTGATAGATACGAATTACATAGATCAATAGATGCAATATACATTTGATAGATACGAATTACATAGATCAATAGATGCTATATATATTTGATAGATACGAATTACATAGATCAATAGATGCAATATACATTTGATAGATACGAATTACATAGATCAATAGATGCAATATACATTTGATAGATACAAATTACATAGATCAATAGATGCAATATACATTTGATAGATACGAATTACATAGAACAATAGATGCAATGTACATTTGATAGATACGAATTACATAGATCAATAGATGCAATATACATTTGATAGATACGAATTACATTGATCAATAGATGCAATATACATTTGATAGATACGAATTACATAGATCAATAGATGCAATATACATTTGATAGATACGATTGATAGTTAGATAGATTTGATAGATAAATAGATAGATTTGATAGATATATAATTTCCCAGACAGAGAATTACAAGATGTGCGGTCTGTGACCCATGGTAAGGTTACTTCCTTTTGCACAATAGAGTACAGGTTGGGGTCCGGGATTGCTTTTTGTGAAAAGAAATTGTGGCCGGGCACCTTCCACTGCGGTGTCCCCTATCAGGGGACGTGTATATGGCATGGATTTTAGGAACCGGGAGATGGAAAAAGATGCTTGGACACCCAGTACAGGTCATTCTCCTTCAGCCTTTTTACACGAGGGTCCCCGACCCTCAACAGGCACGACAGCATGAAAGACCCCATATGCCATGACTTCCTTTTGCACAATCGAGTACAGGTATGGCATCGATTTTAGGAACCCGGAGATAATTTTTAGGAACCGTGAGATTGAAAAAGATGCTTGGACACCCAGTACCGGTCGTTCTCCTTCAGCCTTTTTATACGAGGGTCCCCGACCCTCAACAGGCCAGACAGTTTGAAAGACCCCATATGCCATGACTTCCTTTTGCACAATCGAGTATAGGTATGGCATCAATTTTAGGAACCCAGAGATTATTTTTAGGAACCGGGAGATGGAAAAAGATGCTTGGACACCCAGTACAGGTTGTTCTCCTTCAGCCTTTTTATACGAGGGTCCCCGACCCTCAACAGGCACGACAGCATGAAAGACCCCATCTGCCATGACTTACTTTTGCTCAATCGAGTACAGGTATGGCATCGATTTTAGGAACCCGGAGATTATTTTTAGGAACCGGGAGATGGAAAAAGATGCTTGGACACCCAGTACAGGTCGTTCTCCTTCAGCCTTTTTATATGAGGGTCCCCGACCCTCAACAGGCACGACAGCATGAAAGACCCCATATGCCATGACTTCCTTATGCACAATCGAGTACAGGTATGGCATCGATTTTAGGAACCCGGAGATAATTTTTAGGAACCGGGAGATGGAAAAAGATGCTTGGACACCCAGTACAGGTCGTTCTCCTTCAGCCTTTTTATACAAGGGTCCCCGATCCTCAACAGGCACAACAGCATGAAAGACCCCATATGCCATGACTTCCTTTTGCACAATTGAGTACAGGTATGGCATCGATTTTAGGAACCCAGAGATAATTTTTAGGAACCGGGAGATGGAAAAAGATGCTTGGACACCTAGTACAGGTCGTTCTCCTTCAGTCTTTTAATACCAGGGTCCCCAACCCTCAACAGGCATGACAGCATGAAAGACCCCATATGCCATGACTTCGTTTTGCACAATCGAGTACAGGTATGGCATCCTTTTTAGGAACCCGGAGATAATTTTTAGGAACCGGGAGATGGAAAAAGATGCTTGGTCGGTCCTCCTACTTCAAATTTGGGGCACTACGCGTGCAATCTACTGTGCCACCAGATATGAGTGGTGTGTTAAGTAGTACTATTCTTAACAGTTTAATCCCTGTTATGTGCCTTTTTTCTGGTTTGGGTTTTGTAGCCACAGTGCAGCACCAGAGGCCAGAAAAATTAGGCATGTACAAATGCCTGAAAAATTAGCTATTGTTGCAGACGCTGCTGTAGCAGCGGCCAGAAAAATTGATGTTTGTTTGACAGTTAGAAAGTGCCCTAAAACATTGGGGCTTGAACTCTAGTTGTTGGCGGATAAGTCACGCAAGTCATCCGGCATTGGAAGAAAAAATATAGCTGCATGTGTACCATTTGTAGCCCAAGGCAGCTCATCTCATCAGGCCTTTTTTACTCGAATGTATCGCACAATGTCAGTCCCTTCAGGATCCATCCCTCATTCATTTTAATAAAGGTGAGATAATCAAGACTTTTTTGACCTAGGCGACTTCTATTCTCAGTGACAATACCTCCTGCTGCACTGAAGGTCCTTTCTGACAGGACACTTGAAGCGGGGCAGGCCAGAAGTTCGATTGCAAATTGGGATAGCTCAGGCCACAGGTCAAGCCTGCACACCCAGTAGTCAAGGGGTCCATCGCTCCTCAGAGTGTCGAGATCCGCAGTTAATGTGAGGTAGTCTGCTACCTGTTGGTTGAGTCATTCTCTGAGGCTGGATCCCGAAGGGCTGTGGCGATGCATAGGAGTTAAAAAGGTCCGCATGTCCTCCATCAACAACACGTCTGGAAAGCGTCCTGTCCTTGCCGGTGTGGTCGTGGGAGGAGGAGGATTACTTTCATCTCTTCCCCTGTTAGATTCCTGTTGTGCTGTGACATCACCCTTATACGCTGTGTAAAGCATACTTTTTAATTTATTTTTTAACTGATCCATCCTTTCCGACTTGCGGGAATTCGGTAACATTTCAGTCACTTTATGCTTATACTGGGGGTCTAGTAGCGTGGACACCCAGTACAGGTCGTTCTCCTTCAGCTTTTTTATACGAGGGTCCCTCAACAGGCACGACAGCATGAAAGACCCCATTTGCACAAGGTTGGATGCCAAGCTAATCATGTCCCGTTCCTCATCCTCACTGATCTCACTGAAGGTATCTTCTTCCCCCCCAGCCACGTACAATACCACGGGTACCAGATAGGTGACAACAACGAGCACCCTGGGATGCCTGTTGTGCTTGGTCTTCCTCCTCCTCCTCAAAGCCACATTCCTCCTCTGACTCCTCTTCCTCACAATCCTCTTCCTGTGTTGCAGCTGGTCCAGCAAGCAATGCTGATAAGGCTGTTTCTGGTGGTGATGGAGACCACAACTCTTCCTCTTCACGCTCATCTACGGCCTGATCCAGCACTCTTCGCAGGGCACGATCCAGGAAGAAAACAAATGGTATGATGTCGTTGATGGTGCCTTCGGTGCGACTGACTAGGTTTGTCACCTCCTCAAAAGGACGCATGAGCCTACAGGCATTGCGCATGAGCATCCAGTAACGTGGCAAAAAAATCCCCAGCTCCCCAGAGGCTGTCCTAGCACCCTGGTCATACAAATACTCGTTAACAGCTTTTTCTTGTTGTAGCACACAGACGAACATTAGGAGTGTTGAATTCCAACGTGTCGGGCTGTCGCAAATCAAGCGCCTCACTGGCAGGTTGTTTTGCAACTGGATATCTGACAAGTGAGCCATGGCCGTGTAGGAACGCCTGAAATGGCCACACACCTTCCTGGCCTGCTTCAGGACGTCCTGTAAGCCTGGCTACTTATGCACAAAGCGTTGTACAATCAGATTACACACATGTGCCATGCACGGCACATGTGTCAACCTGCCCAATGTCAATGCCGCCACCAAATTACTTCCATTGTCAGAAACAACTTTGCCAATCTCCAGTTGGTGCGGAGTCAGCCACTGATCCACCTGTGCGTTCAGGGCGGACAGGAGTGCTGGTGCAGTGTGACTCTCTGCTTTCAGGCAAGTCAACCCTAAGACGGCGTGACACTGCCATATCCGGGATGTTGAATAGTACCTGGGGAGCTGGGGTGGTGCCGTTGATGTGGAGCAAGACGAAGCAGCAGAAGAGGACTCAGCCGAGGAAAAGGTTATGGAAGAGGATGGAGTAGGAGGAGTAGAGGAGGTAGCAGCAGGCCTGCCTGCAAGTCGTGGCGGTGTCACCAACTCCTCTGCAGAGCCATGCATTCCATGCTTGTCAGCCGTCAGCAGGTTTACCCAATGTGCAGTGTAGGTGATATACCTGCCCTGACCATGCTTTGCAGACCAGCTATCAGTGGTCAGATGGACCCTTGCCCCAACACTGTGTGCCGGACATGCCATTACTTTTTGAATGCCTCAGACTCCACCAGCTTGTATGGTAAAAGCTGGCGGGCTAAGAGTTCAGAAAAGCCAGCTGTCAGATGCCGGGCAAGGGGGTGACTTTGGGAAATTGGCTTCTTACACTTAAACATGTCCTTGACATACACCTGACTGTGGGCAGATGACCAAGAACTGCTACGTAAGAGAGACTGAGTGGCGGATGGTTGAGAGGGGGCAAGGAGTACAGCAGTGGTTGACGTGGCTGAAGATGCTGGACCAGGAGGAGGTTGGCAGCTTAGAGTTTGTGTGCTGCTTCTACTCATGTGTTCATCCCATCGGCGTTTGTGATGTGATACCATGTGCCTTCGCAAAGCAGTTGTACCTAGGTGGGTGTTGGACTTCTTTTGGCACAGGTTGCAAATGGCATCGCTGCTGTCAGAGGCAGACACACAAAAAAAATGCCACACTGCTGAGCTCTGCAATGACAGCATTCTGGTGGTGTCAACAGCATGCGTTGATTAGCGTGCTGTCTGGCTGACCCCGGGTGCCGATGCATGCTGTCTGACTGTGCCACTAGCTCCTTGCAACGACCTCCCCCTGCTTCCAACTCGCCTCCTCCTCCTCCTCTCTGTCTCCCCATCTGAACTTTCCCCCTCTTCTTCTTCTCTTCTAGCGGGCACCCACGTGACATCCACGGACGCATCATCATCAACCGCTTCACTTGTATCTGACAAATCAACAAAGGAAGCAGCAGCGGGTACAACATCACCATCATCATCACACCGTACGTCCATGTCTGTAATGCTGCCTGACTGAGACATATCACTGTTATCTACATCCTCTGTCAATGATGCTTGCGCATCACTCATTTCTTCCAACTGATGTGTAAATAACTCCTCTGACAGATCAAGTGAAGTGGCTGTGGTGCTAGTGTTAGTGGTGGCGGCAGGCGGGCGAGTGGTAACTTGAGAGGTGCCCGAAGCTAAGCTGGAGGAGGATGGTGCATCAAGGTTCGGAGCGGAAGCTGTAGAAGATTGGGTGTCCTGTGTTAGCCATGCAACTAGGTCCTCCTCAGAACTTTTCACATTCATGGCATGTGGCATCTGAACACTGTGCATTATTGTAGGGTCAAAGAGAATCACAGCACCACAACCACGACGGCACCTGCGGGGTGGCCTGCCTCTGCCTGTCATTTTTTTTTTTTAAATGTACGCTTACACTACTATTAAACAAAATATGAGTGGTGCCCCTGGGCAAGTGGGTACAGTATACGCTGTGAGCCTGACACAAAAAAGCAGACTGATGTTTAACAATCCAAAAAGTTTATTTTTTTTAAATGTACACTTACACTATTATTAAACAAGATATGAGTGGTGGCACTGGGCAAGTGGTGAAGGGAAAATAGGAGCGCCTGGGGCTTAGGTATAGTCAGGAATCACACTTTCGGTTAAAAATACATAAAACAGTTTATTACAACATACCCAATAAAAACAGAAAAAATTTGAATTTTTTTTTAGATAAATTCAACCTTTCGGTGGTTGGACCAAGTTGCTGGGACCCTTGTTTAAGGGTCTTTACGTAAATTAATCAGTTTATCATCCGATTAACACAAATGGCGGGGTGGGGAGTTTAAATCCTCCAAAAAATTAAAAATGTGTATAAAACAGATACTGTACTTTAACACAATAATAAATTGACACGGGTTCACAATGTATAATGTGTGACAACAGTGGTGAAAATCAGTGGTTCCAAAACTGTGGTTAAAAAATGGTGTGAAAAAAGATAAAATCCCAAAAAAATTCTGTTAGAAAATTTTCAAAAAACCTTTTTCTAAAAATCAAAAAAATAAAATAAAAAAATAAATAAAAGCAAAACCGGTTTCAAAAAAGATATTCTCGTAGATAAAAAATGTGGATAAAAAATGTGTGCGATAGTGATAATGGTAATGTGTGATAAAAGTGATGATACAATAGTATTGCAATATGAATAGTGATTTTAATCAGATCTCTAATCTGCCATAATATTCTATGCGTTTCGGCCCTGCCGCGGGGCCTTTTTCAAGATAAAAAGGCCCTGCGGCAGGGCGGAAACGCGTAGAGATTTGTGAGGCTTCATCAGTACCAGGACTTTTGGCATTTTGGGGTAAGTTTGATAACCATTAGACTTCACCCTATAGGCCCTTTATGTGAGGATTTTTTCTGTTTTTGATTTCAGGTCCATGCTGTACGGACTAGGACTCGGGACCAGGACAGTTTCTAAGATTATTGTTTTTATCTCTTCCTACCAGTCTTCCAATATTATGGACTATAACTAAATTGGACTTTTATCACCATTTATCTGTATATGTTATAGAATATTTGTAATAATTTTAATACATTTATAATCGTTTCTAGTGTTGATAATAACATTGTTATCCGCCTGTTTTATAACGGATACTTGATCAGAGTTATCATAATTGTTTTCAATCTGATAAAATTGTCATTGTATATTTGGTAAGATCATTTCCCTATCAGGACCTGTATTATGGCAGATTAGAGATCTGATTAAAATCACTATTCATATTGTAATACTATTGTATCATCACTTTTATCACACATTACCATTATCACTATCGCACACATTTTTTATCCACATTTTTTATCCATGAGAATATCTTTTTTGAAACCGGTTTTGCTTTTATTTTTTTTTATTTTATTTTTTTTTTTTTTGTTTTTTAGAAAAAGGTTTTTTGAAAATTTTCTAACAGAATTTTTTTTGGATTTTATCTTTTATCTTTTTTCACACCATTTTTTAACCACAGTTTTGGAACCACTGATTTTCACCACTGTTGTCACACATTATACATTGTGAACCCGTGTCAATTTATTATTGTGTTAAAGTACAGTATCTGTTTTATACACATTTTTAATTTTTTGGAGGATTTAAACTCCCCACCCCGCCATTTGTGTTAATCGGATGATAAACTGATTAATTTACGTAAAGACCCTTAAACAAGGGTCCCAGCAACTTGGTCCAACCACCGAAAGGTTGAATTTATCTAAAAAAAAATTCAAATTTTTTCTGTTTTTATTGGGTATGTTGTAATAAACTGTTTTATGTATTTTTAACCGAAAGTGTGATTCCTGACTATACCTAAGCCCCAGGCACTCCTATATACCCTTCACTGCTATCTCTCCCAGACCCAATAGGGGGTCTTCTTAATAGTGTAGCCGGTATATAGTCCTAGGCGCTGTCCGCCTTCCCATTCATTATCGGCACTGGGCAAGTGGGCACAGTATACGCTGTGAGCCTGACACAAAAAAGCAGACTGATGTTTCATAGTCAAAAATGTTTATTTTTTAAATATTTAAACTACTGTTACAACAAATATGAGTGGTGCGACTAACTTGGCAAGTGGGCCTGGCACACACGCTGGCAGGCAGGCAAATGCAATAAGATTACAATAGCAGACTGATGTTTCACAGTCCAAAAAGTTTTTTTTTTAAATATTTACACTATTGTTACAACAAATATGATTGGTGGCACTAGTTGGCAAGTGGGCCTGGCACACACGCTGGCAGGCAGGCAACTTCAATTAGATTACACTAGCAGACTGATGTTTCACAGTCAAAAAAGTTTTTTTTTTTAATATTTACAATACTGTTATAACAAATATGATTGGTGGCACTAGTTGGCAAGTGAGCCTGGCACACACGCTGGCAGGCAGGCAACTGCAATTCGATTGCACTAGCAGACTGATGTTTCACAGTCAAAAAAGTTTTTTTTTTAAATATTTACACACTACTGTTATAACAAATATGATTGGTGGCACTAGTTGGAAAGTGGGCCTGGGACACACGTTGGCAGGCAGGCAACTTCAATTAGATTACACTAACAGACTGATGTTTCACAGTCAAAAAAGTTTTTTTTTAAATATTTACACTACTGTTATAACAAATATGATTGGTGGCACTAGTTGGAAAGTGGGCCTGGGACACACGCTGGCAGGCAGGCAACTGCAATTAAATAACACTAGCAGACTGATGTAAAAGTTTTTTTTTAAAAATTTACACTAATGTTACAACAGATATGAGTGGTGGCACTGAGGATGGAAGTAGGCACAGTATATGATGGGAGCCTGACACACAGGCTGGCACAAGTGGCAGGCTGGCCTGGCAACTAAAATTAAATAACACTAGCAGACTGATGTAAAAGTTTTTTTTAAAAAAAGTTATACTAATGTTACAACAGATAGGAGTGGTGGCACTGAGGGTGGAAGTAGGCACAGTATATGCTGGGAGCCTGACACACAGGCTGGCACTAGTGGCACTGGCAGGTTGGCCTGGCAACTAAACTTAAATAACACTAGCAGACTGATGTAAAAGTTTTTTTAAAAAAAAAAATTACACTAATGACACCAGATATGAGTGGTGGCACTGAAGATGGAAGTAGGCACAGTATATGCTGGGAGCCTGACACACAGGCTGGCACTAGTGGCAGGCTGGCCTGGCAACTGAAATTAAATAACACTAGCAGACTGATGTAAAAGGTTTTTTAACAAAATTTACAATAATGTTACAACAGATAGGAGTGGTGGCACTGAGGATGGAAGTAGGCACAGTATATGCTGGGACCCTGACACACAGGCTGGCACTAGTGGCAGGCTGGCCTGGCAACTGAAATTAAATAACACTAGCAGACTGATGTAAAAGGTTTTTTTTTTTTAAAAGTTACACTAATGTTAAAACAGATATGAGTGGTGGCACTGAGGATGGAAGTAGGCACAGTATATGCTGGGAGCCTGACACACAGGCTGGCACTAGTGGCAGGCTGGCCTGGCAACTAAAATTAAATAACACTAGCAGACTGATGTAAAAGTTTTTTTTAAAAAAGATTTACACTAATGTTACACCAGATATGAGTGGTGGCACTGAGGCTGGCAGTGGCAGGCTGGCCTGGCAACTGAAATTAGATTACACTAGCAGACTGATGTAAAAGTTTTTTTTTTTTAAAAATGTACACTAATGTTACACCAGATATGAGTGGTGGAAAACAGAGCAATTAGGCACAGTATATGCTGTGGGCCTGACACACAGGCCTGATGGAAAATGAAATTAGATTACACTAGCAAACTGATGTAAAAGTTTTTTTTTTTTTTAAATTTACACTAATGTTACACCAGATATGAGTGGTGGCACAGAGCAATTAATCACAATATATGCTGTGGGCCTGACACACAGGCCTGATGGAAAATGAAATTAGATTACACTAGCGAACTGATGTAAAAGTTTTTTTTTTAAAATTTACACTAATGTTACACCAGATATGAGTGGTGGCACAGAGCAATTAATCACAGTATATGCTGTGGGCCTGACACACAGGCCTGATGGAAAATGAAATTAGATTACACTAGCAAACTGATAAGCAAATGCAATTAGATTACAAAAAGAAAACGACTGAAGTTCTAGCCCTAAAAAGGGCCTTTTGGGCTGAAGTTATAGCCCTAAAAAGGGCTTTTTGGGGTGCTGTCCTTACAGCAAAGATCAGATGAGTCCTTCAGGACTGTAGTGGACACTGAATACACTAGCCTAGCTATCAATTTCCCTATAAAATCACCAGCAGCAGCACTATCACTCCTCTCACTTAGAATGCAGGATCATAATGAATCTAAAATGGCTGCTGCCCAGGAGCTGGGAGGGTCTGGGAGGGAGTGTCTACTGCTGATTGGCTGAAATGTGTCTGCAGACTGTGAGATACAGGGTCAAAGTTTACTCAATGATGACGAATAGGGGGCGGATCAAACATCGCATATGTTCGCCCGCCGCGGCGAACGCGAACAAGCTAAGATCGCCGGGAACTGTTCTCCGCGAACTGTTCGCGACATCACTATTGAGGGATAGCTTAAAACATGATACCAAACCAGTGGAGTGTAAGCTTAAGGTGGCATGGGGTAACATTTTGATGACACACTATACCTCTGCCAGCTGCCTGCTGCCCACAGCCCAGTTTCATTTTCCATGTCCATCCTAGGGTGTGCATGTAAAATTGCAATCCCCAGCATGATGTGGCCTAGGAATGATTACAGCACTTTTAAGGCTCATTTCTTAGAAGGAATAAATCTGCATCAAATACATTGCCAGGACACAGTAAGTATTTACCATGATTCCAAAGTAAGACCAATGAAAAAATAGTGCTTTTTTTTAATATGATATACTTTTGGCACCATTTTTTAAAGATTATATTCTCTTTAACAAAAAAAGAAAAGATTGTATACCCACTGATATTAATTAAAAAGTTTCATAAAGTAGATAGATAAACATATATACATGTTTTGATAAACTGCTAAAAAGTCCAAGATAAATGTAACCCAGCAACGTCTTGCTCGTTCAGAAGGGTGCTTTAATTTTTAATTTATCAAGTATGTTTCTCTTCAGTGTAATTGTTTGTAATTCCTACAAACATTTTCACAAAATAGCCTAAGAAAAATCCTACAGTTTAGAATTTGAATGTAAATCTGAATGTAAAAAATATGTATTTTAATATAGTACAGAAAAGTAAGCCAAACCACCCAAGCTGATGTTTAAATCGCCACACTTAACGGGTCATATTCTGATTTGAATTGACTCAGGAATTATACACAGCAAAGAGCAATCATATAAAATGAACAAAAAGAGCAATATTTGAGATGCCAAGCACCAACTTGACCCCGCAGAAAGATATACAAAAAATATATTATACAATAAAAGAAAATAATAATCAATTATGAACTATGATCATAAAATGATCAGATTAACAGAGGTGCAAGGTGTAGAATATGCAGATTCAGCATGTCTCTAATTATAGAATTGTTTTGTTACAATCCCTATGTTTACGTAGAGGTAAGGTATGACAACATTTAATAATACTAGGTGCAGAATGAAATACTGCTGCATAGGTCTAACCAGAGTTTGTTCTAAGGTCTCAATGTTAATGGTTGTCTAAATCGTACTTATGTGATTGGTCAATGTCTCCCTTAAATTTAGAAGGTGCAAATAAGAATGTAAACAACGTAACCCATTGTCTATGTCAGTATTCATTTAATGGTATATTGCTGTATGGATGGTAAAGTTGTTTTCCTGAAATCCTTTAAATCATATAGCCAGACAAAATACATGTTTTATTATTCTTAATTACATGTTGAAGATAATTGTAGACATGTGCAGCCGATGGATGTAGTTAAGAGCCCTCAGCAGAAACAATTGGTCTATCCATAAATTGCATATACACATACATACATTTGTGTATATGAGCACACACATACAAGTAAACACCTAAATAGACATATATACAATACATACACACACATGTATATATATATATATATATATATATATATATATATATATATATATATATATATATATATATACTGTATATACTTATGAGCCCTGCCCAGTCCTACACCTAGTCATAGTATGTGTGTGTGTGTATATATATGAAATTCTTTCATTTAAATCATTTTTGTTATGTATATATTCTAGTCCTAACACTTTTATACAGGTCTCCATGAGCGCTAAATGTTTTATCGCTATTATTTGTTGCACTCAAGTGGAACACTTTACTCACCACTTGATATGAGCGAGTAATATGAACGATGATGGTACACAGTACACCTGCAGTATCCATTAAATAGGGCTCACTAAAAAAATGTTGGCCGTATTAAATTGTGTGATATTTTTAGCACAGGGGGTCTGTCTGTCTTTCTGTTAATTAAATGTTAATTAAGCATGAAGATATTTATTAAAAAGTAGTGAAAGTTTTGCTAAAAAACAATGTTTATGTTTACATTATTTTGTCTGATAGGGGTATTTCTTGAGACAGCCATCTCCAGTTATGTAAATAATAATGTAAATCACTTCATATCTCAGAAAACAATGACATTAGGCCAATTAATCAAGCTCCGTATGGAGTTTGATGCCCCCGTTTCTGTGCGAGCTCCAGGCTCACTGGAAAGAGAAGTTATAAAGCAGTGGTCTAAAGGCCACTGCTCCATAACTTGTCCACCTGCTCTGAGGCCGCAGACAGAAATTAACCCAATCAAATACGATCGGGTTGATTGACACCTCCTGCTAGCGGCCAATCTGAACTTGTGCAATGATAAATCTGCAGGGGGTGGCATTGCACCAGCAGTTCACAGGAACTGCTGGTGCAATGATAAATGACGACAGCGTATGCTCTCAGCATTTATTGATGTGCAGCGGACATTATACGCTACATTGTATCATGTCCGCTCACACTATGATAAATCTACCCCATTTAGTTCTTGTTTAAAGGGAAGTAAACCACATAGAAATTGTAATATAAATCTTTACTTATTTTGCCCCCTTCTTATGTTAACTTGAATATTGCGAGTCCACACTGCACTCTTAACAAGCCTAATCATGCCATTTATCTTCCCCTAACTGCATTTAGCTGATAATGCAGGAGATTCCTATAATATGAAACAAACAGAAGCGCCTCTAAGTGTACTGCCATCAGGGCAACAATAGGGCAAGCCACACACTTGTAGGAAAGTACACAATTGTGCTAAAACAGCAGCCCAAGACTTCTGAGCCGCTAGGCTGACCCCACACACAGTAGATGCAGCAGCAGTGAATCCAACCAAAGTGGTCCTGAGTACCATCTCTCCCCCGTTGCTCCCTCTGGTCTTGGCTCCTTCCACCCTCTTAATACAGCAAATCAGGTGAGTCTGGTACAGCTGGAGTGCTGCGTTCTCGGTAGTAGTAAAAGACTGGCACAGAGGGAGACAAATTCGACGTTCAAAGCAGCTGCCCTCAACAATACTGTGTCAATACACTCCAAAAATGGAACTAGAGCAGCGGATAGTTAAAAGAATTTATTGTTTAAAATCAGCAACCTGTTTCTAGGTGATCAATGTAATTTCATCAGGATGTAATAATACAAACAACTGTTCTTTACTTAAAAGCCTTTGCTCCAATAGAACATAACAATGTTTTGTGCCTGCCTCTTCCTATAACATAAATAGAGCACTGACACAATAGTATCAGGTTAGAGACAATAGCAACCAAATACCACATATACAAAAATGCAACAATATAATACATGTGTAATTAGAACACTAGATAATACAACTAATAAATACAATTTATATTCATCTCTGGCAGATACGATCAATTATAAATGTACATGTATATTTTATTGTGATACATAACAATATGTAACTCTCATATAAAAAGAATAAAAATAAATAAAAATAACTAAATATAATTAACTAAACCCTAATATAATGTGTAAAGATAAGTGATAAACTTTAATGTGATATGAAACATATATGAATACAAATATAAATACCCAAATGTATAAATATATTGAAATATACTATGTGGTCTATTAATCCACAAAGGATTTAAAAATATGAAACAGAAGAATCATCACGTGGTATGTGATCCCAAAATCTATATAAGAATATATATGTGTGTACCAATAAGTGTATATATGCTAAAAGGTGATAATAATCTAATAAATTCCTATGAATACCTCTCAAATATATATACCACTAGGGGACCTATACCTCTACACTATATTCCACTAGGGATCAAAATGGTAACCAATAGGTTAATATTGTTAACCAATTGCATATAAGTGCTATACAGAATAATGCCCTAAAGTGTTAACAAACTACCTAATAAGTACCCCCTATTTAGTACTGGTGTGATACACTAGTGTGTGTCCATTTTTCTATAGTGGTATTTTGTATAAGATTATAGGGTGCTGCCAGGATGTTGTCAATTAAGGTAAGCATTAACAAAAGATTGCTGATGGTGTCTAATACAGATTAGTTAGATACCACTCCCCTTATAGAAGGTAAACTAGATAAATTATGTCTGCTCTCTGCTTGCCAAACTAGAGAAACTGACAAATATTGAGTGTAGACATTGTTCATTGTTGACAATAAATCAATATCCTCTGTATATATCAGAACTACATGTCCCCGAATTCCATCATGCAACCGGCTGTGACCTCGGAGCCGGAACCGGAAGTGAAAGAGTCAGTAGCCACCATATTAAGGGCATTAGAGGATTGCCATGATACATGTAATGGCATTTTAAGGCGAGAAATTACAGGAAGTAAAAGAGCCAGTAGCCACCATCTTTATTAAGGGCATTAGAGGATTGCCATGATACATGTAATGGCATTTTAAGGTGGGAAATTACAGGGAGTAAAAGAGACAGTGTCCACCATCTTTATTAAGGGCATTAGAGGGTTGTCATGATACATGTAATGGCAATTTAAGGCGGGAAATTACACCCATCTTGATTGGTCCCTATAGGCTATTTAAGCCATACTTTCACCAGCAGTAGACATCTTGAGAAAGGCCCAGCTTTGGGGCCGAAACGCATTGATGTACCTGTTATAAGTAATCACTGCTCGAGTTTACATATAGGGTAAGCCTATTTTCAATTAAGTTTATATTCATATTATATTCATTATTGCACTATGTGATTTTTGTTTTTCACAGGTATTACAATTTTTTGGATCCTATTGGATTTCTTATTCACTTTTTTCACTTGACTCACTTCTCTCCAATTTTGATTTTTATTTTTTTGATTTTTATTTTTATCATATATTTTTTGATAACCATCTTTATTTTGATTTTTGATTTCTTGGATACCCCATCATACACAAAGGATTAATTGGATTTGTTAAGGATATCATCACTTTTTAAGACTTTTTTTATATCATTTGGGACCTTTAATACACATTTTTTTGTGTTTATATGTTTTGGTATTCCCCTCTCACCTGAGGGGCACTTTATTGTTTTTAACTATTTTTTTAATAATTTTTTAATTGTTTTCAATTGAATTGTTATATGTACATAGGGTACCCTAGTTTATGTGAAGGTAATAAATGTATTTTAATATTTTAATATTATTCTGTTATTCTGATACTTTAGCCTATAGCTGGTGCTCCCTCTTTCTATATTTGTATTCATTTTTTTAGTTTTTAGGGGTCTCACTTTGGGAGCTTGTATCTGTTTGGATGTTGGCGCTGTATATGCACTTTTAAACACTATTGTTTGGATATCGATATGCTGAAAAAGTATATTAAAAAAAAATCAAATATCACAAGGATTAAGACTATTGAAAAATGATTCTTTTAAAAATGATCAAAATCTATTGCTGAAATGGTAAGAAACCCTAAATGATTGTTCATTTAATCTGATGCAAATTTCAATCTCCCATAGGGAAAGAGAAAGCTTAGTAGAAAAAACAAGCACAATTATTGAAACCATCCAAAATAGTCTAAATAAGTTCAAAACATCTCCTGAATACGAGGAGTTAAATAAAATAGTTATAAAGAAAACTGACACCTTTCAGAAAGATCTAATCTCAAATAAAAATCAGAAAATGGATAGGGATGATGAAGATTATTTGAAAGGTGAGGTATATACTTATAACAGACTTAATAGAACAAAGAGTAAAAGTGGAAAAAAACATAAAAAGTTACTATAAGAATACAAATGAATGGATAACTGTAAAAAAGAAAAAAAAAACTATAGAAATCAAAATGGAAACAGAACTTTGAGAAATTAAAATAAGACCCAATACTCCGCCCATGTAGGAAAAAATAATAAGCACTGGAGACAAGGGGGTAGATTTATCAAGCATCGGATGCTGCTTTCTACGGCCAAAGTTTCTGGTCCACCAGAAATGGAAGTTAAGAAGCAGCGATCGTAAGACCACTGCTCCTTAATTTCTCTGTGGCCGGCAGTGAGCAGGGTGCGGCATTGCGGGTGCGGCATTGCACAAGCATTTCACTAGAAATGCTTGTGCAATGATAAATGCCGACAGCATATGCTATAGCGAATCATGTCCGCTCGATCAATGATAAATCTACCCTAAGGGGTTATTTTCTTGTCTCAAAGATCTGAAAATCATTGTAAACCAAAAATAGGTTCTTTATAAAATAAATCAACAACTAGAGTTAACTATGAGTCGAATAATCTTTTTGAAGTTTTGAGAAATAAAGTAGAGGAAGAGACTGACATTTCTCTTCCATCCACATCTGCTAATGCATATATAGAACCTTAAAAAATCAAAACAGCAGGGGTTTTTTAGAGCAGAGACCAAAACAACAGTCTTGGTCCCAGAAGAAAATGGCAAGCTACCTAGAACCCTTAGCTACCCAAACCCCTCAGAAAAAAGAAAAAGAGAGAATGCAAACAAGGGTCAAGAGGAAATGGCACAACCTACAAGAAAGAATGATTACAGAAATTAAGCAGAGGGATATACAATCTATCCTCTCACCAATTATCTGATGATGAAAAAATAAGATACCTAGTTAATGGTTTAGAATTTAAACCAACAAACTCTCATAATGTTTTTGATCTTTATGTAGATTATATTAGGTTCACCCGAAAATTGGCATTGTAAAAATATTTTGCTTAAGAGAAATAAAAAAAAAAAACATACGGTTTTACTAATTCTTACTGACAATATGGATACCAGAATCCAGAAAAATATAATATATAGTGATCCTGATGAGCTAGTGGCTAATTTGAGTAATGACTATATTCATACAACATTTAGGAATAAATCCAATTTTAATCCAAAATGTTATAATCAAATAATCATATTGAAATATTTAGAGAAATAGTAATGGAGGAGCTTACAAATATCCAAAAAAAACAAAAAAACAGATGGGTACTTGTAAGATTAATCCAAATTAAAGGAAATCTTTGCATTCCTTGAGATCAAACCATAATTTAGTTCTTTGTCAAGCTGATAAGGGTGGTGGAATCATTTCACAAGACCTCCCTGACTATTTTAATAAAGTAGAAAGAATTCTGAATGATGATTCATATTATAGAAAATTACAGGATGATCCTACAGATGGTTATCTTAACATTTTGGTTGGGATTATTGAATTGGCCTTTAAAGAAGGGATTGTATCCTAATCTGAAAAAGTGTTTTAGTCCCTAAGACACCAAACATCACATTTTATTATCACCTCCCAAAAATTCATATAGATACAAAAAATTCCTTCAGGCAGACCCATCATTGCCGGTATAGGAAGCCTAACTGACAATGCTTCTTATTATGTTGATTATTTTTTAAAGAAATATGTCTTGGGCCTAGATTCTTATATCAGAGACTCCTCTGATTTACTTATTCCATTTCTGCAATTTCATATTGGGAGTGATCATTTAGAGATTACTAGTGATGTCCAAGCCTTGTATTCCAACATTCCACACAATATGGAATTACAAGCTATTTCTAAATATTTGGAAAGGGATTGGTATTTACAATGTTTACAAAACAGTTTATTTTACATTTAATAGCCTTGGACAATAATTATTTTATGTTCCAGGACCAATTCTTTTTACAAACAAAAGGAACGGCCATGGGGAAGAGATGGGTACTTTTGAATTCAAATACATATATAATTCAAACTTTAGGTCGAGTCTGGTCTTCTATGGATGTTTTATGGATGACTTCTCAACATAATAGATTAATTTAATCTAAACTCAAATGAGATGGGTCTCACGTTTACTAGCTCTATACAGACAGAGTCTATTGTATATCTGGACCTACTGTTGTCATTTTCTGATTATGGATAAATTAGATCACAAACTAATTTTAAGACAATTTTCGGTAATAGCTTCTTGGATTATAAAAGCAACCATTATCTCCCTTGGAAATCAATTGCTCCTTATGGACAATTTAAGATAATTAGGAGGAATTGTAGTGACATATTGACATTCGATGAGCAAAGTAATATCTTAAAAGAGCATTTCAAGGAAAAAGGTTATCCATTAGAAATGGTTGAAAAGAGCTATCTACGAGCAAGAAAAAACAGGAGAAATCTAGTACGGAGTAATTTAGGTAAAGAAGGCACAAATATGGGAACATTGCTACCAGAAAATAATAGTACCAATAATCTTATGTTTATTACCCAATATAATAGTCACCATAGGGAAATCAAAAAAGCAATTGCCAAATATTGGAATATCCTTAAAAAGGATCCAATCTTGAGAAAAATTATTGACGATAAAATGAGAATAGTCTTTAAAAGAGCCCCAACATTAAAAAATAATTTGTAACTAAGTAAGGTAGTGAAGCACTCTTTGAAACCTTGTCTTATAGGGAAATTATTGGATTCTAGAAATGGATCTTTTAAATGTAAATCTAAGAAATGCAAGATGTGTAATTACATCACATAATCACAAACAAACTTTTGCTATAGTTAATCATATTACATGTGCATCCACATATGTAATATATTTGTTATCCTGCAAATGTGGTTTTAAGTATAGGACACACTTGTAGACGGTTGAGCTATAGATGATTGGAACATGTTAGAAATATTTACAACAAATATCATTATCATAGTGTATCTAGACATTGTAAATCACTTATTGATTGTTTGTCCATCACACCTATTGAACATATTCCCAATTCTCATAGATTTAATATATTTTTAAGACTATGCCAGAGAGAGACCTTTTGGATTTTCAAATTGAACACATTACATCCCAATGGTTTAAATTTAAATGTGGACTTGGCTGCTTTTTAACACACACTCTTGGTATAGGTTTCCTTTAAATTATTAATTACTTTTTTATTTCACTTATTAGGTAGTTTGCTAGTATTTTAGGGCAGTATTCTGTATAGCACTTATAGGCACTTGGTTACCAGTATGAACCTATTGGTTACCATTTTGATCCCCAGTGGAATATAGTGGAGAGGTATAAGCCCCCAAGTGGTATGTATATTTGAGAGGTATTCGTTTAAATTTATTAGATTAGTATCAACTTTTAGCATATATACACTTATTGGTACACACATATATATTCTTAGATAGACTTTGGGATCACATATCACATGATGATTCTTCTGTCTCATATTTTTGGATCCTTTGTGGATTAATAGACCACATAGTATATTTCAATATATTTATACATTTGGGTATTCACATTTCTTCCTCCTATAGGCATTATATCTGTATTCATATATTTTTCATATCACATTAAAGTTTATCACTTATTTTTACACATCTATATTAGGGTTTAGTTAATTATGTTTGCTGATGATAGTAGACTTTGAGGTGTCTTTGTTTGTTTTCTGTTATAGGAATATCCTGCATTATCATCTGACGATTATTTCAGAGCAACCAAGATCTACTCGTGACATCTATTGGGACTTTCTTCATGGGATTCACTTATACCGATCAACTAAATGTTCATTTTGTGATTTGTTATATATTGTCGATATTTGGCTATCACCCTGTTAAAGCGCCCCCTATTTAGTACTGGTGTGATACCCTAGTGTGTGTCCCTTTTACTATAGTGCATTTAGCTGTGGTGGCCAAATAAGGAACTGCAGAACAATAAAAGCTTTGTTAATAAAATGGCAGTGGTAATCCTTGTCTATTTAAGTAAGTTCATATAAGTTGTTATGAGGGTAGTTTGGCAACAAGTCTGTTGTGTAAAACTATTGCAAGACAACAGAAAAATATTACAAGGTGCTTATGTCTCTTGCAATGATAATGAACTCACAAAACAGATAGGGCTAGATAACAAGTGGGGCACACAAATATTAGTGCTATTGAGTGCTAACACTGCTCAAATTAAATCAATAACACTCATATTCTTGTGCTTATTTTACAAGTAAAAAGTCTTCATTAGAGTAAAACCCTAAGGCACACTTACACCGGGAGGTCAGATAGCGTAGCTGCACTAACTCACTTTCTCGATATACTTCTATGGGTCACACTACAAAAGTCTATTCTGGCTTTCACTCACATGCTAACCTGAACATACGTTAATCAAAGTGCACTAAAGCTGAAGGTGAGTTAAGAAATATTTGAAATAGCTTCATTTTTAACTCTGAAAAAAAAAGCTATTTTTAATTTAAAATATATATATAAATTTGGTATTTGTTTTATAAAAATAATTGAATACTGAATCTTAGTTAAACATTTACATACATTTTTGTTAAAATAAATGTAAATGTTTAAAGCTACAGGTGAAAAAGTTGTTACCAGAGCTCAAGCCGCACTAAAAGCAAGCTTAATGCGCTCAGCTCCCAGGACCGACCTCCACTAACTTTAGCGCAGGTTCAGGGCGCCAATCAAGGCTGAGGCTCTAGCAAGAAGAGGACCGGGTTAGTGTGGATCTCCAACATTCAAAAGGTAAGTATTAACCCCCCAAAACAATTAAAGGAAACTAATGATTACTGACTAATTTTGTCAGTATTTTTTTGTTGCGTTTTATTTTCGTTCGGATATTCGTTTAGTCAAAACCAAATTATAATTTTCATAAAAACTGTGCATTACATATATATTTAGAGTGAAAACATAGTCCCCATTCATCTCTATGTAAAGACACTTTAGTACACCAAAGAAGTTTAAAGACCAGCGCAAAATGGATGCAACAACAAACAAATAACAGCAGAGGGTCTCCCACACCTCAAAAATTACCAGTGGATAGAGAAATAAAAAAATGTATTTGCGCAACAAATGTGCTTAAGTTGATTAAGTCAGGGGGAAAAAATAAAATATATAAGAAATATGAAATAAAAATTCAGTATATGAGTAAAAATGCAATTGCTGGGGGGCGTGTCCAAGCAGCGTTCTGAATAGGACGCACTCTCTGGGAGCTCTTAGCAGAGATTTTGATAATCTGCCAATTATCATTTTATAACAGATAGAAACCAGCAAATATAATAGAGACATTGAAGCTTTGTCACTTGTGACTCTAAATATCGCTTTCTCGCTGTTTTGAATGACGCTGAGATCACAGATTGGAACTTAAGGCCTAAGGTGTCAGCCGCATATTAGGCATTCACCTCCCCCCCGGGAAGAGCCGGGTTATCAGTGCTGCTAGGGTTCCTGGCTTACTGATCCTCTTCAAACTCTAATATCACTTTGACCTTAACTGGACTTATCATCAAGCTTGAATGGACGCTGTCATTTTCACTTCCCACTAAATTCACTATTGGGAGCCTCCCGTTTACCGAAGCAGTCACCTATATAGCTAGTATCCAAGCTACCCTGAAAGGGGGAAGAAATATAAGGAGAACATGGAGCCGCAAAATAAAGGATGCTTTGCAAATATTGAAAGGCTCTTAGAATCGCGCATGGAGAGAGCCCCATTTGACAACCTCATGGCCAAATTGGGTCACGCTGCCATACAAATAAAAGATACAGAAGAAGACAAGAGACCTACTTGCCAAAATGGCGCTGAAAAAGCCATGCACACTGTAGACGCAGCGCGCCGGGGCTCTTCCCTGCTCAGTTACAGCATTTTCTGGCCATTTGAACCACACCACAACAGGAAATCTTTGCTGGCCCACAGTAACTCTCCCGTCAATGACACCGGGTTCAGGGGAGAGCCCCCACGCGCAAAGAACTCCTGAGCGGCCACCTCATTACCAAACCAACTGGATCGGATTGAGAGTCAGCGCCGGACCCCGACTGCAGAATATAATCCCACAATGAAAGATCACCCCGAGAGGGCCCGAGCAACTAAGAGAGCAGAGCCATCAGACCTTTTGCCGAATAATACCCAGGCGGATGTGGGTCAGAAGGGTCATGGAGGACGACTTAGGGATCTGGCCAGCTTCCGCGATCCTTTGCAGCTCATCCTTCCATTTGAACAACCCCCCGACGGCAAACAAAGAAAACTCTTATGGGGACAGACTTGGATAAATGGACTCCCCCTGAAGAAACTGCTGGCCTTTCCGGAATCAGAATTTTACGATCAGACAATGGCGGAGGGCTGATGCGGCATTAATGTAACACAGGGGCCGTCAGACCCCAGTGGCAGGCTATCTGGCAACCATATAAAATGTTAATAAGTTCTGTTATGGGTAAGGTACGCAATTTATTTAGATTAGATGATGAACCTAATTGTTACAAGGCATGTGCGTTGACAATAGCAATCCCCTTCTAGCTATAGTTTACTTTAAACAGTAAAGGGACAACTGTAGTAAAGACATATGGCTCCTCTTGTTTTTCTGCACACCCTGCTTGGCGGTCTGCGGCCGTGGCCGCGACCCGGGGGCTCAATTTATAACACTGTTCAGGGAGAGACCCTTTGGTTGATGGAGATTCCTTCACATCACAAATAGTCACCAACAACTAACTTGATATATATTCTAAGACAAAGATACTACTTCCCTTCTCTCCCTCACATTTGAACTTAAAAAAAGAGGGGATTTGAGGATCATACCCTATAATAAGGCCAGTGGCTTTTTGAAATGTCATGTCTAAATATCTGCTTGGAGAATGATATGTGTGCTCAGTTTTGGTCCATAACTCAGTTATAATCTTTTGTTTTGGTTTTTTCCTGTTTTTGTTTTTTTTGTTCTGTTTAATGTTAGCTACAAATAACCCCCATATCTCTACATACTTCAGGGGTCCAAGAGAGGCCTATTCACTTAGCAGGGGTAAAATTGAGGATCAATTACCAATGCTCATAGCTTTGTTCTGTATTTTATTTTTTACTGCATAATGTAATTCACTAGAAAAGTTCAGTGAGGGATGAGTTTATAAATATGTTCCCCCAGTATATCTTTACTAAATGATGCAGCAAACTATAAAAGTATTGCATACTTATAGCAGATGCATGGTTCTCACGATATTCTGTAACATTTATATTGCACCCCATGTTTCTTTGCGTCTTGTTGTAAAACCTCATGTTTTTCTAATAAAGCTCTTTGAAAATTTAAAAAAAAAAAAAAAATGCAATTGCTTTCCTTACAATAGTAATTAAAATATCACACAAGTGTAAAATACCAAAAGATATAATTGATACAAAATAAACAATTGATGCAAAATAAATGCACACAAAATTACAAACTTGATACAAAGTGTTAAAACTCAGTTTGCGATCCTTTGAACAAAAAGAGTCCAGGTATGTAGATAGTTTTCAAAAGCCCTAAATGGCAACTGTGTCATCTCCTGGCAATCCTCTGTCGGTAATTTTCCCTATATGTGATAGACAATGGAAGCTTCTTAGGCAGATATCAAAAGCCGCAAATAAAAAACGTGTAATCCGTACTCACATCTAGGACTGGGTCAGCTGTTGCAATCTGTCCAAATGGCAGCACTTCACACTTCCACCGCTCACCACAGCAAGGGATGTCAGGCTTCCATGCCAACCATCTTAGGAGAGGATATAGATCAATGCCGTTAAACTGGCAATCCCTATAGCATAAAGCTTACAAACAGTTTTACAAGTAGTTTCCTAGAAAACAAATGTATTCACATCCCTGCTGAGGCCTCAGAATCCAAAAGTGGATAGTACTGAAAGTTTTACTGAGCTTAAACACTGAGCAACACGTTTCAAAATCATTCTCAAGCTCAGTTAGACCACCCACAATGCCATACCTTTATACCACATTTTTAAAGGTGTATACAATTTTTTTTTTTAAATTACAAAAATGATCTATGCATATGTAAATACAATTTGCACATATTGGATTTCCATTATATTTATATATCATGAACGTCCGGTTAGAGATAGAATCCGCGAACATCTAAATTCTATAGAAAATATGAATAAAGTTAGGAATCATGATCTACCTGTCCTGAAACATTTTAAGAAATGTAACAATGGGAATTTAAAACACTTTTAATATATAATTATCTATAATATAATCACGTTTGTAACACGTCCGTCGGTGTCGCCAGTTGCGCACGCATCATCAAAGGAATGTTGCCTTTGTGAGACAGCCAAAAGAATGTTGGCTACGCATGCAGCCAAAAGAATCCACCTGGATGCAGCTCCGGATGAAGATAGAAGATGATGGAGCCACTTGAAAGAAAACCTTCTCTGCTGAACTTCAGGAATGGTGAGTACCTATTTGGGGCTTAGTGTTCAGAATTTTTTAAATTTTTTTATTTTTAAGATTAGGGATTTAATTGACTGGAAAAGAGCTGATTGCCCTTTTAAGTGCAATGCCCATACAAATGCCCCTTTAGGGGCAATGGGTAGTTTAGGTTTTTTTAATGTTAGTTTTTTTTATTTTGGGGGGTTTGGTGGATGGGGTTTTTTACTGTTAGGGGGTAATTGGTCATTTGTTTTGGTAAAAGAGCTGTTTAACTTAAGGCAATGCCCTACAAAATCCCTTTTAAGGGCTATTGGTAGTTTAATATTAGATTAGGGACTGTTTTTATTTTGGGGGGTATTTTTTTATTTTTATAGGGGTATTAGTTTAGGTTTAAATCTTTAATTTGGATAGCTTTGTTTATTTTTTTCTGTGATTTTACATTTTTTATTTTTTGTAATTTTAGCTTTGGGGGTTGTAGTTTTTTTTTAAAATAGACTACCCTCTGGGCAGGCTTATCGCCTAGTAGATAAAATAAAACCAAATTGGAGGGGAAGTAATCCTAGGAAAGAACTTTTAAAGTTAGAAGCAAAATGGATATTTGATTTAAAAAAACACAACCCGAATGGTTTAAATTTGGATTTGGAACTAGGAAGTTTTTTAAATATTAGGTATTATATATATATTGGGATTTTTTTTTTTTTTAATTCCATCAAATATGCCCCCCAAATAGAGTGAAATTAAAATTTAAAGAAAATATGTGCCCCTTTTCTGAGATAATATAGTGCTATTTTAAAATTAATTTATTAAGATATTATGTTATATATATGACATTGAACAATAAAATCTTACTTTTAAATAAAAGTTTTCTTTCATTTTGGGATCTTCTTTGTGCTTGATAATATTGGTATTGAAAACTTTTAATATGATTTTGAATATATTTTGTTAATACATAAATGCAATTTTTAATATAAATGCATTTCTTATGGAAGCAGCCTTTTATATGTATAATTTTAAAATTTTAGATTTAAAAAAAAAAAATCAGTATATGAACATTTACATTTTCAGTACATGAGTAATTAATGAATTGTATAGCTTTATGAATTATGTAGCTTTATTAATGAATTGTGTGGCTTTAAATTATATGCTGTTTTCTATTCTTATTATTATTAGTTTACTTTTTAAATGTAGAAATAAGTCAATTTTTTAAAGAGTAAAATTTCATGATATATAAATATAATGGAAGTCCAATATGTGCATTTTTTAATTACATATGCATAGATAATTTTTGTAATGTTATGTATACGCAACCCCATATTTGCTATAGGGATTGCCAGTTTACCGGTATTTACCTATATCCTCTCCTAAGATGGTTGGCGTGGAAGCCTGACGTCCCTTGCTGTGGTGAACGGTGGAAGGGTGAAGTGCCGCCGTTTGGAGAGACCATGGCGGCTGAGCCAGTCCTAGATATGAGTATGGAATAAACCATTTTTTATGCGGCTTTTGATATCTGCCTAAGAAGCTTCCATTGTCTATCACATATAGGGAAAACTACCGACAGAAGATTGCCAGGTGATGACACAGTTGCCATTTAAAGAGCTTTTGAAAACTTTCTACATACCTAGACTCTTTTTGTTCAAAGTATCGTAGACTGAGTTTTAACACATAGGGGCATATTTATCAAGCTCCATATGGAGCTTGATGCCCCATGTTTCCAGCGAGCCTGAAGGCTCACCGGAAACCGAAGTTATGAAGCAGGGGTCTAAAGAACTGTGAACTGTATCAAGTTGTGTGCATTTATTTTTATCAATTATGTGTTTTGGTTTTTATGCTTGTGTGATCTTTTAATTACTATTGTAAGTAAAACAATTGCATTTTTACTCATGTATTGAATTTTTATTTTATATTTCTTATGTATTTTTTTTATCCCCCTGACTTAATCAACTTAAGCACATTTGTTGCACAATTTTTTTTCTTACAACCCCTCACTTTAACCCCTTATAACAGCTTTGTGTAGATTTAAAAAAACAAACAAATAAAAATTATCATCTTTTATAAACATGTAAATGTACTGAAATCTGCATTTTGGGGGCACTTGTGGCATATTTGAACTTTTAACCAGAGGTCTGACCTCTGGTTAATTGCTCTAAGTGCAAAGTGAAACTTGTAATGGCTGGTTATTTGTCCATTTATGGGCGCAAGTTAAGATAGCGGATTCACTTGTAATCTAGCCCTTAGATTTTTATTGTTATTATTACTATTATTCATTTGCTATATTTTACCCAATAGTTAATTATATCAAATTCAGAATTAAAACCTTTGGGTATCTGAGACTCTAATTGAAATATTCAATATGTTTCCTGTCTAGATAGTATTTTAAGTCTGTCACCTTCCCTAGATGAACTCCTAATTACATTGATACCATTCCATTTATTAGAGATTTATGCTAAGATACTAAATTATTGATTAAATCCCTCCGTGTTACAAAGTTAGAAAACTATCTTATTAGAATATGTTTTTCCATTCACAACTGTGGAAAAAATGTCAGTGTGATATAGCACATAGTGCTATATCACATGTGCACATAGTGTAATATGCACATAGTGTAATATCTTACATGTGCACATAGTGTAATATCTTTACTTGCAAAAGTTAGTCCCCTCCTATATCTCTTGCAGTCCATCTCACCTCTCCTTCTTCTCTTTCCTACTCTATTTTTTTCTTGGTACCATTAAAAATTCTCCTATCTGGTAAATCTGTCTCCTCACATAGGGCTAGATTACGAATGGAGTGCTATTAAGCACTCATGATTTAACTTCACTAGACAGAGGCTTTTTGACCTCGTCGGGTTGAGCTTGTAAGTGTAAAGTAAAAAGTTAGTGCGCAAGCAAAAAACCTGACATGGAAAAAAGTTGAACTACGAATATCATGACTGTGTTAACCTATCTATCTATCTATCTATCTATCTATCTATCTATCTATCTATCTTTCTATCTATAATGTAGAATCCACACTCAGTGGTCTTATATAAATGATAAAAATTGTATTAAAGTGATGTTTTGGAGCACTAAGGCCCCTTCCTCAGACCAACAAAGCCAAGTGTAAACACAAACTATTTAAAGACATAAACCCCACCCTCATACAAAAAAGCGCCAAAAATAGTTGTCATAACAACAACATTATACATCAATGAACACGGGTGAAAATTTCATAAAAGCATACAAATCACACACTGTCATTATAAACAATAGCTAGTGAATACATATTTGCATATTCAGGTGTAGTGTTTAAATAATCTAAATATAAGTATACATATTATGATCATCACAAGTTAGGATCCAAAGCATAGAGCTCATTACTAGTGTTCAAGCTTATACCAATATTTAAGATATCAAGTTTATCTTCAAATATACCTTTCATTGTATGCTTATAGGTTAAATAGTAAAACACCATCCAAATTAGCAAAATTATATTAATTATATTAATTATTAATAATTATAATTATTTTATAGGTTGCACCTCTATGATCCGTAGTGGTTACCGTGAAACAGATTGTGGGTAAGACAGCATCGCTAATTGATGGCGTGCAAAAATAAAGAATGAGAAGTGCCAATTACTCTATACTCCGCATGTCAATCTAATGAAATCATCACCGGCCTGCCTACCTAACTTAGTAGTATATCACACTCCTCCTGCACCTTGATACTATCATGGCACAAGAATTAAAATTATCATTAATATATGTGACAAAGTGGATAATATGCACATAACCAAAAAAATTTATACAGTGTCAATAATATACTTAATAATCATTTGCCAATATCATATACCATCACCTGTATATCAAATAATAACTTCCACCAGTAAATTGTGTGAAAGGACATAGGTTAAAAAATTTAAAGGGCCATAATACCCAAATGTTTAAACACTTGAAAGTGATGCAATATAGCTGTAAAAAGCTGACTAAAAATATCACCTGAACATCTCTATGTAAAAAAGAAAGATATTTTACCTCAAAAGTTCCTCAGTAGCCACATCCCATTGTGAAGGATTTCTAAGCAGCATATTAGTATGTCTGTCCTGGGACAGCTAAGGGGATGATCCTTGTGCACTCTCATATTATTTCTCTATTATTTAAAGGAAGCTTACTATGAAATCTCATGAGAGTTAAGTAAAAGAGTTCATGACCTCAGCACTGCTGATGCTGATTGGCTGCAGTTCATTTCTTCATTTTTTTTTTTTTTACCTGCAGCTGGGAGCAGCTGAGTATAATTTTTACACAGAACTTACTCTGCTGAGCTGAGGAGATTGTGAGGTAAAATATCTTCCTTTTTTACATAGAGATGCTCAGGTGATATTTTCCTGTCAGCTTTTTACAGTTATACTGCATCACTTTCAAGTGATTTAGCATATGAGTATTATGTCCCTTTAATGTTTAGGGCAAGAGGTGTGTGTATATATATATATAAATATATAAATTGAATATAATGCACTGATAATAAAATTAAGAAAACTAGATAATGATCTGTGTGAATATGATCTCCTGACCATAAACTGTGTGAATGTGTCATGTCATAAGCTGTGACGGCTAATGAATTATGTTCTATAAGCTGTGTGCGCTATTAAGTTAGATATATGATACACTAATAGATTGTGAAAACGTGATGTTGTTGTACACAACTAAAAGTCTGTGTACTTTTCATAGTGTTCGCTGTTGTAAATCAAATGTGATCCAATGATAAATTATGAAAATGTTTTTGATGAATGTTGTATCATATTAGCAATAGCAACCACTTATACAGTAATCTATATGATGTGCTGTGGACGGTGTATATATTAAGATAAAATATGTATGCAATGTCAGTGTACGGAATGTCAAAAATGTATCATGTGATAGTATAGAAAAAAATAAACAGAAAAAGGAAAATAGAAAAAGGGATGAAATAGGTGGGTAGATGTTGAAAACCTATGTATGTATGATTGAGAGTTTGCGTGACTTATTGGGTGTTAAAGTTTTTTTTCCTCACTTTTCTCACTCTATTGAAGTCTATGGGGAATACGTTTATGAGGTCGCTATATTCTAAATTTAAATTTTTGCATCGGGTTAGCGCGTGTGCAAAAAATCGTTTTACTTTCAACTTGTAATACGCGCGCTACCTAAAGCGCCCAAAACGCTTACTTCTAGTGGAGTTAACGCAGGAGTGTAAACTACCGCTCCACTCTTAATCTAACCCTTAATGTGTTTCCAGTGAAATGTTAGACAAGTGGCAGAGTATACAAATATGTGGAAAATTGCCCCTTTAGGTGTATTCATGCATATAAAATATTCGTTTTTGATCATTGAAACCACAACCCATTAAAATAGGCTAAGCTTTTCACTCTATATAAAAACTAATACTTCCTTATCTGACATAACAATTGAAAATGAAAATATTAGTACCTATCTCTCACACCTCTCACTAGGGGCCTGATATTCAAAACTTCGCCCCTCATTGCATTTTCAAATTAGGATTTCTACAATCTGCTAAATAAATGTTTTTTTCTTTGCACTTTCAATACAAATTTTTCATTTGTAGTTTGAAAATATAATTTTTACTTTGCACTATTAAAATTATTTTTGCATTGAATTTTGAAACTAAGATTTTTTACTTTGTACTTTGGATATCATTTTGAACCTCCTTATATTATTGAGCACTATTATGCAATGTATGTGTGTCTCATTCACATAGAACTCCTTTTTGCGAGAGATACAACTTCTAGAATCCCATAATCCTTGTAGTACTGATGGAAGTCATTGCATAATATTGACTTGGATTTTATTAGATAATATTGCTTGAGAGATTAAAGGGACATGAAATCCACATATTATTTTCTTTCATTATTCAGATAGAGCATGAATTTCTAAACAACTTTCTAATTTACTTCTATTATCAATTTTGTTTCATTCTCTTGGTATTCTTTATTGAATAATGCACTACTGGGAGCTAGCTTAACACATAGGTAAGCAAATAGCAAGAGGCAGTTATGTACAGCCACCAATCAGCAGCTAACTTCCAGCTCCCGAGCCCATCTAGGTGTGCTTTTCATTAAATGATGCCAAGAGAACAAAGCAAATTAGATAAAAGTAAATTGGAAAGTTTAAATTTGTATGTTTTATCTGAATCATGTAAGAATGGGTTTCATGCCCCTTTACATTTAAATAATCTGGCTCTACGTTGATAAACAATTTATTGGCATGAATAGAAATCCTAGAAACCCTTGTTCATTTTTTTAGTGTTATATTGTAATGTAGTTGTCGCTCCCTCGCATCTAGAAACTGCATAGCGAGATAAACAGCTCTCAAGCTTGCCTCTCAAGCTAACCATAGGCGCAGAGGTCACACCCATGTCCCTGCTGCTCCTTTTATGCCAGATGTATAAAGAAACTTGATTGAAGTGCATAAAAATGTTATTCAGCTGTAATACATTATACATAATCAATATCACTTAATCTAATTATTGCCACCCTTTTAGGAAAGTGATTTCCATAGTCCTTTAAAAGTTCACATGTTGTTATGATTGCCTAAAAACAGAATGCAGAGTAGTAATGCACATTAGCATACTAGCACATCCTTTCTATTACAATGTTAACAATGGTCATATTTTAATTTTCCTACTGTTTACTGATGACTAATTGCATTTAATGTTTTTTTATTGATAGCACTAAAAGTGTTTTTATTGTGTATTTTGATCTCTGTAGAAATATAAAGATGTTACTGTTCAAAAACAAGTTTAAACATTATCATCAATCATTGTTACTAAAAATGTACAGGAAACCGACACTTTATAAATAAATTGCTCAAAATCTTTTCTTTTTCTTTAATGGTTAGAAAGAGTATATCTCCCTCTCTTTCTCGGTACCATAACTGTTAATTCGTGGTGCTCTGAAAGTGACAACCAGTCAACATGATTCCATGCTGACTTCCTAGTTTCCATAGCAACGTACAGTATCCTATAAAGCTGTGTGGGAAGTATGAGAACAAGACAATGAAGTCATTTATATAAGACTTTTAGATACTAATTATGCTGTTGCAGCAAATTCAGCATTTTTATAAAGGTTAGAAATTATAGGTATGGTAACATATAACATCTAGTTTTATTTAAAAAGCTTGTATCTTAATTAAAATGGCAAGCAGTTTTTACAGTATTGTTGAATAAGTTGGTGCTATACAAATAAAAACAATAACAATAATTTTAAGAATAACAATTTCAATTATGAAGAACTTACCAGTTTTCGATATTTTAGAATTATAAATAACTTTTTTTTAAGATACAGTATACAACTATCAGGACATCCAAACAACTATTCTCCTTGTTTGGTAGAGAAAAGTCTATTTTATAACGTGATATCTGGGCATCTCATCTATAGCCTAGTTACTCATGGTTAATAACTTTTACCAATAATATTTAATTTAGTTTGGAAATTGTATTTTTATCATGGAATATTTTGATATAATCAGTGTTGGAGACATTCTTCCGTGTTCCATTTTTCAATAATTATATCCAAAATGAATGTATGCGTGCCTCATAATAATCATTAGAAACTACACTTCCATTTTGGGTAAAAAACATAAAAGCAGCCAATCAAATAAAACATTTTCAAGCCACGTAATTACAAGCAATTTAGCAAAACCCAAGCTGTTGGACCTGGATTTCTATAAAAGGCAGAGTTATTCACATCCCATTTATTTTGCTTGCTTTTTCTTTGACTGGCACATGAGATCCTTATCTTTCGAACATGGATACTGCTACCTGTGATTAAAAGGATATTGTTCCTCACATGTATCAGGGTATTTTTGTTTCCCTTTTGATATGCACTGTATTCCTGATCTGCTTTCCTTGAATATTTCCCTATTAACGAAGAAATCACCGCGATTTTTCAGAGGTGGAAGAACATTGTGGTGTTGTGCTCTCAGAATCAGAGACCTTAATTCCCTTTGTATCGGTATGTTTTAATACATGTTGTCATAAGTCTCATGTGTTTCATGTATGGTAGTGTAGAACATTTGGCACTCTACAAATAAAGTATAAAATAGTCAGCTTTTTTTTTTTTTTTTTTTTAAATAGGCTAGGAGAACGGGCTACATAAGTTATTGGATTAAGTTTTGTTTGCTGTCCCTGGTGCTGAAACTGAAGCTTGCACTAGGCTGCACTAGGTACCCAGAGTAGACCTGCATAGTGGGCGCTCTGAGACCAGAGCTTGATGGTCCGGAAGGAAGGGGAGACTGAAAGGGAGGGGGTTAGAGCTGTGCACAGTTGCTCCCCCCCAATGTGTGGCCCTGTCTAAATCTGCAATTCTTTTACTGTGAGTGTCTGAATGAACAGTGCTGAGGCATTAGGACCATATAACAAAAACTGCATCCTGTCATGTCATATTCTGTATCCCTAGCAAATCCTGTATCCCTCTCATGGAATGACATTCAGCTTAAAGCTCCTCCCATGCCTCTTCCATAGCCTCTCTCTTATTTGTTCACTTAAGGTGGATTATTGTTGATGAGCCAAACTTGCTATTCACATAAGGAGACATCAAACCAGATCTGAGATTTAATAAAAAAAAAAAAAAAAAAACATTGATATTGGTGTATGGATTTTTCCTAACTACATATAAATGGATTACCACTCTTTGTAATCACTTTGATCAAGTGTTTTGTCCAAAAAATGAATGAAAACGTAATACAAATTACTAATAATACAATCAATATATTTATTCATCACCTATTTACAGTGTTAAATAATTGTAACTTTCTGCTTACAGTTCTCCTGTCATCATACGTATTATACCCCCTCTCTCTTTCTCTCTCTCTCTCTCTCTCTCTCTCTCTCTCTCTCTCTCTCTCTCTATATATATATATATATATATATATATATATATATATATATATATATATATATATATATATGTATGCAATTATGTATTTCTAACAAGATAGATGGATAGACATGAATGAAAGAAAATGGATAAAAAAATCAAATTTAACTCGATGCAAAAACATGTCCATAAACACAAATGCCGTGTTTTATGCCGTAACTGGTCCTTTTCTTTGTCTGACTTAAGAGTTTGTGCTATCATTAGGTAACTATTGGTCTTTGCACTGAATACAATTTTGCTAATTATTTATATTTTACCACAACATATAGGAAACAAAACAAATTACAGAAAAAAGTTTCCCTACAATCTGAACCAGTAAAATGTATTTTTGTTGTATACATTAATGATGCCATCTATATTACAAATAAATACTATATCAGATGCTAGCTGTGTTGTGCTTTTTATCTACTCCTCCCAAACCCTGATTAAACCTATATGTTCTTTGTATTTTCCCTTTCTGCCCTGACCTACATGTTCTTTGTATTATCTGTTTCTGCCCTGACCTACATGTTATTTGTATTTTCTCTTTCTGTTCTGATTCTTCATAACAAGGTTTCATGTATATGTTTTCTAGGGTCCTATAGCAAATGTACAAAATCACATTAAATTCATGATTGTTTTTTTTTTTAGCAAAACAAATGAATTATATTTAATAAAAACATATATAGCTCCATGCTTGATACACAAATGCACAAAGGTTTTCTGATCAAGTGTCAATACAGTAAACGTAATAATACTCAACACAATTTTTCCAATTAATTGCTATGTAGTATTTTACATATACATAAACAGATACAAATATACATTGCATAAGTATCCATATGAACCCTTCTGTATCACTACTTATGTTACTTTATGTTGTATTTCTTTAATTTGACTACATTAAAATAAAATGTCCCATTACTTTTACGATAAAGAAAAATAAAGAAATGATAGTTCCCAAAAAATGTTGTTACCAAATTTCCCCCTTTAGTTGTACAGTCTTTGGAATATATATTTCATCAACATGCAAAATCTAATTTATATTACTTTACTAAACATTTTATTTGTCTTTTCGTTGTGCCCTTTAACAATTTTTCATAAACAATCAAGTATTTGACCACTTTTCTCCCAGTATGAATGGATTCATTTTCCTGACCTAAAAAAAAACCTTTAATACTGATAATTGAGTGACATATGTATTTATAGCTTAGATAACCTATGTTATACATCTAAAACATAAATAGGCTGCCAATCAAGCAACATAATGAAGCATGACATTTTTAGATTAAAAGGCATTTTGTAGCACAGTTTATAAAATCATTTAATAAAAATATATCTGTCTTTAGATACAGTCGCAAGAAATCTTTAATGTGATTTTCCAGATATATTTGTTCTTTTAAGGGAATGCTCAACTTTAAAAATGAAATATAAAGGCAGTAAATTGCAAGTGCATGTCAGTGCCTAGGCCCTATTATATATATATATATATATATATATATATATATATATATATATATATATATATATATATATACTGTATATATACACATCTCAATATGGTAATATTATAAAGAAACTACTTATAATGATTAAAAAAACATACATACTTTTGCATTAAAAAAATTACATAAAAAAAAAATTATTTCAATCCATATGTAACTGCTATTATATGGGATATCTATCTTAAATATGCCTAAAAGGTTACGATTATTAAGTGACTGGGACAGTCAAAATTGTGTGAGATACATTAAACATAGATAGGGCAGGACATTTACATATTAAATATGAGTTATATGTAGGGATGCCAGCTGTCCTTCACAAAAATACTGGCAAATCTGTAGGTGACTGGGCACTATTGTTTTACCATCACACAAGCCCCCTAACCAAATCTATATATTAGACCCCCATTCTTGATACTACAATGTGTATGTGTATATATATATATATATATATATATATATATATATATATATATATATATATATATATATATATATATAATTTTTTATTTTATTTTTTTACTATCCAATAATTGTACCCCTTGGCTACAAGTAACATACAAATCAATAATTGTACCTCTGTGGTTGCCAGTAACACATGAAAATAGTACAGATTCGACCCCCTTGGAGTTATACAAGGCCTTTTACATTTAGCTAGCACATAGGGAGTTAATAAAAACTAAAACTGGACATTTAAGTGTTGAGTATTTTTGTGAAGATTTTACTGGAAAGCCTCCTAAAATACTAGACTGCCTGTATGAATACTGGACATATGGCAACCATAGTTCTATTGGTGGGATTCTGTGAGGCTTCAATAAAGATTTAATAGGGATATGTTTATGCATTAATATAATATGAATATACAGGTCAAAATTAAAAATGTTCAAGTTTTTGCAACATACATTATATACAGATAAAATAGAGGTTTGACCTGGTTACATTCACCTGTACAATTTTTAGAAGTACATGGAGCTGCCAGTTTATATGTGAACCATTTTGTAACATGTAATTGCAGACAAATCCATCACTTTTATTGGTACACATCTCATATTTTACCGGCTCAATCAATTCAATTCAAAACCTAAGTAAATTAGCAGAAAGGGGCATGGCACAAAGGAGATGAGTTCATAATATCTCACATATCAACTCTTTCTCTCAGACCCTTTTTAATCTAGCCCCAAGAGAGTCTAACCAGACAGCTGAGGCTGACCAACGGCTTACTCAGTTGGGCTGAAAATGATCATTGTTTCTCTCCTTATAAGATTGTTGCAATTATACAAACAGTGATGTAATTACAGAGTTTTGTATTTAGCTTTGTAGATTACTTCAACTGTTAGTAAATGTTCTGCCCCTAAATAGTTTATTTTATATATATATATATATATATATATATATATATATATATATATATATATATATATATATATATATATATATATATATACAGTATACATATATATATGTATGCGTGTGTGAATATCTATTTATCTATATCTATCTCTCTCTCTCTCTCTATATATATATATATATATATATATATATATATATATATATATATATATATATATATATATATACACACACACACACAATATAAATGGTACAATTCCCTGTAATTCCATTGTTTAATTAAGTGGAGCATATGTCAAATCCCAACTTCCCTGGTACGCATAATGTTATGAACAAATCAGGTGGTAAATTTAAAGAGATATGCTAATGCAAATATAAATACCTGTTAGATTATGCAATTTTTTTCTTAATGACCCTTGTTAACTTTAACAATAGGATTTTTCCTACAAAGAGTATGCATAACAGCTACTGAGGTGAAAATGGGCCAGTGAGCCAATTACAAGTGGTATATGTATGTTGATATTAATTACTGGTTGTATCCTGCTCAAGACTGGCTCAGTTGCAGGCCTAGGGGCGGATTTATCAAATGTCTGTCCGTCATGATCCACTCAGCGGATCATGTCCGAAAGACATTGTTGAATGCCGACAGCATACGCTGTCGGCATTTAACATTGCACAAGCACTTCTGGTGAACTATTTGTGTAATGCCTCCCCCTGCAGATTTGGGGCCAATTGGCCACCAGCAGAGGGTTTCAATCATCCCGATCGTATGAGATCGGGCGGATTGATGCCAGCAGCCTCAGAGGAGGTGTACCAGTGATAGAAAGGGACACCAATGAAAAAAATGACTTGCTCTAACAAATTTATTTTCTATTTTGCATTGTTGTGTCTTTTTCAGTAAATTCATGCAATTAATTTTTTCTGGTTTATTTATTTATTTTTTTAGATGTAATAATTCTATGTATTTACATTTGTAACATGGCTCAAGTAGTTAGAAGATACATAACCACAAACAGAACTACACATACACTACACATGTATACGTACACACAATAAACATGCACACGTCTACACACACACACAAATGTATTCACACACTAAACATGTATATGTACACACAATAAACATACATATACACATCTGCACACACACACACAAATGCAATCACACACTAAAGATGTATACGTACACACAATAAACATGCACATGTCTGCACACACACACAAATGTATTCACAGACTAAACATGTATATGTACACACAATAAACATACATATACACATCTGCACACACACACACACACACAAATGCAATCACACACTAAACATGTATACGTACACACAATAAACATGCACATGTCTGCACACACACACACAAATGTATTCACACACTAAACATGTATACGTACACACAATAAACATGCACATGTCTGCACACACACACAAATGTATTCACACACTAAACATGTATATGTACACACAATAAACATACATATACACATCTGCACACACACACACACACAAATGTATTCACACACTAAACATGTATATGTACACACAATAAACATACATATACACATCTGCACACACACACACAAATGTATTCACACACTAAACATGTATACATACACACAATAAACATGCACATGTCTGCACACACACACAAATGTATTCACACACTAAACATGTATATGTACACACAATAAACATACATATACACATCTGCACACACACACACACACAAATGTATTCACACACTAAACATGTATATGTACACACAATAAACATACATATACACATCTGCACACACACACACAAATGCATTCACACACTAAACATGTATACGTACACACAATAAACATGCACGTCTGCACACACACAAATGTATTCACACACAAACATGTATACGTACACACAATAAACATGCACATGTCTGCACACACACACACAAATGTATTAACACACTAAACATGTATATGTACACACACTAAACATTCACATTTGCGCACACACACACAAATGCATTCACATATACATAAACATGACTGAATGCACACACACAAATGCATTCACACACTAAATATGTATACGTACACACAATAAACATGCACATGTCTACACACACAAATGTATTCACACAATACACATGTATACAAACACAATAAACATACACATCTGTACACACACGCATTTATATGTACACACAATATACATACACATGACTGAATGCACACACACACACAAATGTATTCACACAGTACACATGTATATGTACACACTCAATATACATACACAACTGCACACACACACATGTATTCACACACTACACATGTATACATACACACACAATATACACACACAACTGCACTCATGTATTCACACACTACACATGTATATGTACACACACACATGTATTCACACACTACACATGTATATGTACACACTCAATATGCATACACAACTGCACACACACATGTATTCACACACTACACATGTACACATACACACACAGTATACACACACAACTGCACTCATGTATTCACACACTACACATGTATATGTACACGCACACAAATGTATTCACACACTACACATGTATATGTACACACAATATACATATACATGTCAGCACACAAACACAAATGTATTCACACAATATGCATGTATATGCACACCACACACACAATATACATACACACACGCACAATATACATACACATCTGCACACACACACACATATTCACATAGTACACATGTATATGTACATACACAAATGCATTCACACACTACACATGTATACGCACACACAATGTACATACACATGTCTACAAGCACACACACACAAATTCATTCACACACTACACATGCATATGTACACACAAAATATACATACACATCTGCACACACACACAAATGTATTCACACACTACATATGTATATGCGCATACACAATATACACACCCATACATAAATACTAAAATGGCACCACTTGTAAAACACACACAGTATATACATGGACACTTCCACACACTATTACACAAACACACACATGCACACATAAACCACACACACATGTACACATACACTACACACACATACACTACACACACGCATACACACATACACCACACTCACACACCCACACGCATGCACACATACACTACACACACACAAGCATGCACACACACTGCTAACCAAACACAAACATGCACACATACACTAGACACACACACACAACCAGGGGCATATTTAGATTTTGTGCTACCCTAGGCACTGAGAAATCTGATGCCCCGCATACACCCCACCTCAATGCATTTTAGATCATATATGCCTCCTAAATTTATCTGACAGATATTTTAAGAAGTTAATTTTTCATGTATTATTGCCAGACACACAGAAAAGCACACAAAACTGTTTATCACCTTCTGTGTGCCATCTTTACATCAGTTATAAATAATTTCAAGCCCCATGGAGAACAGAAGAGTTGCAACGCATAATGAAACCAAGCTGTTTATTCAATATTTGCTTTGCTGCTAAAATCCTGTTGCCCTAGGCACAGGCCTAGTTGGCCTAGACCACAATACACCCCTGCACTTAAGTATACTCACACTCACATACACTACACCCACACATACATATTTACACACATATACGTATACACAAAACACATACACAAATATATAAATACACTATAATGGAACCATTTGAAAAACACAAAAACATGCACAATTACACACACTTCACAAATACTCATATATACATACACTACTTACACACATACACACTTGCATACACTACACAGACCCACACAATACATATACACATACACTACTTACACACATGCACTACACAAACACACACTTATCATATACCCACACAGACACAAACAATACATATATACATACACTACTTACACACATACACACTTGCATACACTACACAGACCCACACAATACATATACACATACACTACTTACACACAAACACACATGCACTACACAAACACACACTTATCATATACCCACACAGACACAAACAATACATATATACATACACTAAAATGGCACCATTTGTATAAGACATACATACATAGACAAGTAAACACACGCAAGAAAAAAAGCTTTATTTTCCACCTTAACAGGAGCTAGGCATTGAGAGAGGAGGGGGCGGGCTTTGGAGCCAAATGCTCTTTCATGAGGCAGAGGGATACAGGATCTGCTGGGGATACAGATTCTGCTATGACACATTCAACCATTCTTTTCACTCCAGGAGCTAAGGCAACGACCACCTTCAGCAAGCCAGCTGCATCTCTGAGCCCTCTTTTTTTCGGATTTCTTGTGAATAAAGAAGAATGCGACTGATATAATTCGAGAGAGCAATTGGAAAAATATTATAGAGGGTTTTTTCTGGATGATCCATTTTCCTTGGAAATGCAAAAGATTATGCATATTTCTGTCTTCCTGGTTCCTGTTCTATGGGGACTGATTTTTGGAGTATATTCAAACAGCATACAAATAGGTAAGCATTGTGTTGAAACACATTCCATAAAAAAATATTTGTAATTATACCACACAACCTAATATTTCTTCCAAACATGCCTTCACTGACTAATTTTATATATATATATATATATATATATATATATATATATATATATATATATATATATATATATATATATATATATACACACTAACATATATACATACATACAGATAATCTTTATGCAATATTCAGCATATTTTAATTTGTTTTCAAATGAAGCTGTGATTCAATTTATCTATACACTAAAGATTATTCTGTACACATTTTCATTATAAGAATTTGATCAAAACAAGTAAAAATAAAAATCACAGAGACATGGATAGATTTCATTTTAGCAAAATCTCCTAGGCTTTAATGGGCATTTTTTTAATACAGAAAGAATATGTTGATAAGATTTTCAAATGAAATAAAAAATATTATCCTACCATAAGATATGGAAAAACAAATTTTATTTAGTTTTAGTCTTAAATGTCATTTTTATTGTTTGTCAATAGGAATATGGTTTAATCTGGGTTTAGATTGCTTATGTAATGTGGCTTATTATATATATTTTTTTTTTCAGGAGGGTTATTTCCAAGGGGTGCAGATCAGGAATACAGTGCATTTCGGGTAGGGATGGTTCTGTATTCCACTCCAGAGTTTAGGTTGACGCCTCATATCGACAATCTGGAAGTAGCTAACAGCTTCGCTGTCACCAATGCTTGTAAGTAATGAATATTAATTTAATTCTTGCCTCAAATTATGTATAATACAATCGGCCAAAGCAGATTCATTAAGCATTTGATTCTCAACTCTAAAATACAACGCAAAGCTTAAAACAATATTTTCAGTGATTCTGATTTCTCTTTCACAAGCTTCTAGCTCATGTATGTGTGTGCCAGTTAGTTCTGCAATGCCTTTCATATCACCATGGCACCCAAGGATTTCTGCATGATTGGCGTGCCCAAACTGATGTCCAGGAGACCTGTTACTGCATCACTAAATTCCAGCACATGACTGCTTATAATTCTATACCTAAAGCCTAGATAAAATCACGTTTCACAGATTGATTTATATAGATATATTATTATTATTTCGAAGCTACACTGTAATTGTATACAATGCTGATATAGGAGCATTTGCTAAATATGCTTTGAACACACAACATTGCATTAATGTTTGCTATCATATCCCACAAAGGTGGTGTGAGGTTACAAGGGACATATGACTAGGGAGCCTACAGATTATAGTTTGTTTATTTTAATATGACTAGATTCAGAATGAAGGATGATCAGCCATTTTATCTAGTGTTATAGCTCCATATTAGGTTGTACAGCCAAACCTCATATTCCCTAATTACACACAGTTTGTTCAATTAAAAAAAAAAAACCATTTTATGCATACAGGCATAATGATTCACATATATGACTGGTCTTAATGCAAAGAATTTGCTGTCCTATTATTGAGAAAGAAAAACCTACATACATAAACCGTTCTATTTATAGATGCCCATATGGAACTATTGATTCATTGCCTCTCTGTGTAATCAAATTGATTCACAATTACAGACATTACTTTCTGTAAGTCACAACATTTCTAAAAAATAAAATATATATTTCTATTGATATACATTTGTATTTTCTTAATATACTTATATTCCTTTGTCCATTTTGAAGCTTACATAGATGATGTATTGAAAAAACAAAAATAATTGAATTGCTACAGTCAGCTATAGTGTCAGATATGGAAAGTGAGGTTATTTGGTTGTTGATTTTGTAAATTACATTTAAAAATATGTAACAGAAACTAAATACATGAAAATAAATGTAGCACTCTGGTTATGTACTATGTATACACTATCAATGCATGTTAACAATGCTTCACCAATTCTAATGTATTCATATTTCTAGCTGTAGTGTGATTATTAAAATACAATAGAATATATTTGAGGAGTAAGGAGTCATTTACCATTAAGGATTCCAAAATGACAAGGGTAGAGATCCTAATTATTTATGTTGGAACAAAACAAATGTCCAAGTGTACTATTTATTTACATACTTTTATACAGTTTTATCTTCATTAATACCAAAAAATTTATAATTTTGTCTGTGTTAGCGTGTGTAACTGAGTATTGTATTTGAGTGTGTGCACATCTGTGTGAGCTTGTATATGAGTGAGTGTGATAGTTTGTATATATGTGTGTATACAACATATATCTACATACACACAGGTTCACAAGCATACACAAATACAGGGTGCATTTGCAATACTGGTTCTGTGAACACCATTTTGTTTTCCTTGTACAAGAACACAAAGTTTAGTTCTGCAAACAAGAGATGATGAGTTTTTCTTTTTCAAATCAAGGGTTCCTACTCTGCAGGGATCACTGCACCATGACATTATGACAAGGGGATGCTGATTCATGCATAAACCTCACAACCTCTTACATCCAACCAGCAGTTTGCGTAGCCGGTTGAGGTCCAGTAGCACTGCAGAGATTGGAGGGGGAGGGTGGGAAAAGAGTCTTCCAATTAGTATTTCATCCTTTCCCCAAGTGATAGCACACAGCTGATTGAATGGGCTATCTGTGCTTTAACTGTTTAGTGTTGAGGATCCTGGCAGTGACACAGGCATTCATTTAACTGGGTAACAAAACCTCAGTTCCATCGATAAACAGCATTTAAAATCCTTTCCATTATATGCCTTGTGATGTTTTGCACACTTGAGAAAAAGCATAGAAATCACAAAATAATGTATATAATTGAAGCAGATAATTCAGATTTCCACAGTTAGAGAAAAGACTTGTATGCAGCATCTTTCACCTGAACGCTGGCTTCCTTCCCATGCATTCCTACCATGCAGGCACAGTCAGCAGGAAATGAAGGCTGTTCAACAGCACACTTGCTGGCGTTTGTTGCTTTAGCTGTATATAATTCTATTTGCATTTTATACTAGGCCCTGGGATTTGTCAATCTCATCATTTATCTGATGGCTTAATCTCCCCCCTTTTTTATTGAAAATAAATCAAACAGATTGCATACACAGCTAGATATTTTCTTGATAAATCTTTAAACATAAAAAATATAGTTAAAATCTGCCATCAGAAATTATTACAAACGTGTTCCTTAAAATATTAATGGGTAAAGGGATATTCTAATAAAAAAATGACATGCTCATTACAACATGTATTTTTTGCGTAACTGACCATGATAAAGTTCCGCTGGTAAGCTGCATATCTTGAAGCTCCTGGGGAGGACACAACTGATCATCCAACCAGGAGCAGCAGTTGTACAACCGTGCTAATCATCAGCGGTGTCATGCTCCGTAGCTGCAAGTAATAGGTAGAAGTAGTAGGACTTTAGCAATATGTTTAAACATCATTAACTAGAGTCAGTAATGCATATATTGCATGTTAAAACAAATTAGAGCATGCTATTTTTGCATAAGAATGTCCCTTTAAATTAAAAAGTCAAAACACTTAACTCTGCTTTATCGTACTTAGTAAAAAGAAAAAAAACTAAGAAATATACTGGTACGAATATCTCATTCCATAGAGATTGTACTTTAAAGGGACAGTATACTGTAAAATATTTTTTTTCCCTTAAAGGGACAATCTAGTCAAAATGAAATTTTCATGATTCACAAGGCCACCTCTTATCTCAGTGCATTTTGCAGTTTTCCACAGCTAGAAAGGGTTAGATCAAGTGTGTCATATAGATAACATTGTGCTTACTCGTGCAGAGTTATTTATGAGTCAGCAATGATTGGCTAAAATGCAAGACGGTCAAAAGAACTGAATTAAGGGGGCAGTCTGTTGAGGCTTAGATACAAGGTAATCACATACAGTTAAAAATGGTTTTAATTCTACAGTGTTGGTTATGCAAAATTTGGGAATGGGTAATAAAGGAATCTATCTTTTTAAACAATAACAATTCTGCAGTAGACTTTCCTTTAATGCATTTTCATTGACTTGTTGTGTCAGCTGCAGAGTATAAAATAAATGAAAAATTGCATTTTCAGATTTATTTGTGTATATGAAATAACTGGTTTTGTGTTTTAAAACCACAACCTATTAAAACCGGTTAAGCTTGCAGGTAAAATCAGATCTTTTTATTGCATCACTTTGTGTACACACACATGGTTCCTTATCTTACATATTTCTATAAACCAAAGCCCAATACTAAGAGAGAGTAATGGAAAATTAAAATAATATTACTTGTCTCTCCTACATCCTACTGTGGGCTAATTTACAAATGGAGCTTTAGTTTGTGCTCTTGCTCGCATGTTAACTCAGCTAGAAGTAAGTTTTTTGCACGTGTCGGGTAGCGTGCCTATTACAAGTGTAAAGTAAAAAGTTTGCGCTTGTTTAATAACCCGACTTGCGCAAAAAGCCAAACTTGGAATACAGCGTCCGTGTTAACGTATTCACCCTTAGATTTCAATAAAGCGCGAAAAGTGGAAAAAAATTAACACCAAAAAAGTTCTGCAAACCCGATCGTATTTTCTTAAGTGCTCTAACTTGACATGACATATTAATATTCCACATTCCAATATGGTCTATTTGTTCATACATACACACACATTTATATATATATATATATATGATATGATGGTATTTGGTACAATATATATCTACACACACACACACATATATATATATATATATATATATATATATATATATATATATACTGTGTATATATATATATATATATATAGAGAGAGAGAGAGAGAGAGAGCGAGATGATTACATATAGGTATAGACATATAGATGATAAAATATTTAGAACATATTTCCCTATATATACACATATAAATATGTACACACACATATATATATATATATATATATATATATATATATATATATATATATACAGTATATAACACATACACACATAAACATATTTAGACATGTGTATGTATGTATCTCTATGTTAAAGCCCCTTGCATTTTTTTTCTTTCTAACACGTGCAACCTCATATCTTTGAGCCCTTATAAATTTTATTGCATTTATTTTTAAATCATTTTTATCAGATAGTGTTATAATGAGTGTAACTGTACTGTGAAATGTATTTTGTGCAACTTTTTTCTCTAGTGTAACAGTTAACCAGAACTCTGAAGTCGCGCTATCCCAACAAACATTAAATTCTCTTGTGCTCGAGTGAAATCGTTTACTTTCAACTTGTAAAATGTGCACTTCTTCCGACATGTGCAAAGAGCTGCGATAAACCCCCTATCACTCGTGCACAACTGTTAGCATGCCACTAGTAATCTAGCCCAGTGAGTGTAATTTTTTCTGCTGGCTGTGTTTACCTTGTCAATAGCCTATACATAAGTATATGTATGGATACCACTGGTGTAATCAGCTTTTTAAATGCCAAAATAAGGGTAAAGGAGCTATTTTTAAACAATTTAATACACTTCTGCAGGTAAAATGGATCATTGGAAACAAATTAAAAGGGGAGAAAATTTTGGGGTAAACTGTCCCTTCACAAACATACACAGTAAAGTCAACATTAAACTTTCATAATTCAAACAGAGCATGCAATTTTAAACAACTTTCCAATGTACTTGTATTATCAAAATTGCTTGGTTCATTTTGTATTCTTTGTTGAAGGGAGTACCCTATGTAGGCTCAAGAGCAGCAATGCCCTCCTATAAGTCAGTTTGTGATTGGAGGCTGTACATATGTGTGTCTTGTCATTGGCTCATTAGATTTGCTCAGCTAACAGTAATACGTTTCTGCTAATGAACCTACTCTTCAAAAAGGACACCAAGAGAACAAAGCACATTTTATAATAGAAGTAAAATAGAAAGTTGTTTAAAATCACATGTTCTGTCTGAATCATAAAATTATAACTTTAATGTTGCTGTAATCTATGAATGGCACTTACAGTAAGATCTATATATAATGCAATATTGTTGCCAGAATGTTTGTCAGAGAACTTATTGTTATGAAGGTGCTACTCTCTCTTCTAAGATGTCACTTAAAGCGATAGTAAAGTGTCAATGCGCTTCTTAGTATTTAAATTAATGTAGTAAGCTCAATCCATATCGTTATCATATTTGTAAATGAAACATTATCAGTGCAATTTTAAATAATATTTTGTGTATTAATTCCCCAGGTCTGCCACTTTGAAAAAAGCTTTTTGTTTAGTTTTTGACAGACAGGTGGTGCAGCCAATAGGATGTGCACCATCCACCCTATGTTTTTGTATGGAAAAGTGAATAGACAGAGCAACAATGTGATGAGAAGAAATTAGTGAGCCACTGTAATCTGGCTAAATCACTGTTAACACTGGAGACATTGGATCTCAGCTGCAACTGGGCATGTGCAGTTGCAGCGCTATCTGACTCATTTAGAACAGACAAGCACAAGAGAGTGCTTCTATAGACAAGCATAGGGTGGGTGCTGAGCATCCAATTGGCTGCACCACCCCTCTGTCAAAGAAAAAGCTTTTCATGGAGGCAGAAGCAGGAATTTATAAACAGAAAAGTAAGTTTAGCACCAAAAATGTTTCATTTACAAATATGATATTGATATGGATTGAGTTTACTAATTGAATTCTTTCAAATGCTAAAAACACATTTACCGTTACTTGTGTTCAAAACTGGCCTATTAAGCTTCCCTTCAAACCATGTCCCTACCACACTAAATATCTCCATAAATTGTTGACTATATAACTATACATTTTACATCCACTGTCCAAGACCTTTCACTCTAGATTAACACATGCAGTTTTGTCATCTTTATATATTGAACATTGTCAAATGTGTTCATTCATTAGCAGTGATACTAGCAGTGATACTACACAAAGCCTCATCTTAAGAATCCTTATAACAACATTGTACCTACATGTTTACCCCTCACCCACCTTTCTCCTCTACACTCTCTACTTGATTCTCAGCTCTGCTGTCACATTCTTTTCTTAAACCCTTGTTCATCATCTGATGATCCTCTGTGCAAATTCTTGGTTTGGGTTGCACTAACTTCTAGTTGTTTTTATCTTCAATGAAATCAGCAGTACAACCCTGGGTGCATTACAACCACTCATTAGCATTTAAGTCTATCATGCTTTACATATATTAGTCTGTGGTTGACTGATGTCTATCAAATAATACAGGGAGCCAGAAAAAGGGAGAAAAATTAATTTGTCAGAAAAAAAAAATGTACTGCTTATTTGAAATTCAGAGTAGGTGTTAAAACATTGTCTTTTTATTCTGCACTTGTTAATTATGCAATTCTACTGCATTGAGTGGTCCTTTAAGATTTCTCTTTTGATGCTGCCCTCACACTCACACACTCAATCAATCAAAAATTCTCTAAATTGAACCTCAAAAAATATGGTCATTGGATAGCATGGTAAAGCCAGTGACAGCTCAATAAACTTGTAAGAGATTATGCTATTGTTTTTTTTATTCTCCTAATTTATATTATTATATTCTGTGATTCCGCATTATGGAACCCAGTTTTTCCTACTCTTGCTTTGCAGTGCAGATAACTTTATTTTAGATTGTAAGCTTTCTTTTGAATGTTACCGTTATTATTCTCTTATCTTGTTGCTTTCTTAATTGCTACACATTCTTTAATCTGCTATGAAATGAATCCTATCTGCACTACAATGTTCTTTTCTTTCTTGACACCGTAATTCCAATGATGCATGTAGAATGCTGACTGATAAAATAGACATGGCATTTTAGTGATTATAGACAATATACTCAAAATTTCATTCCTCATTAAGGGTCAGATTATAAATTTAGTGGCATTTAAAGGGTCTGTTTACACCAATTTTCATATAACTGCATGTAATAGACACTACTATAAAGAGGAATATGCACAGATACTGATCTAAAAATCCAATATAAAACCTTTTAAAAACTTAGAAGATCCCAGTTTAGCACTGTTGATGAGGTAGTCTGGGACACTGAATGAAAGGGGCTGCTTCCCTGCATATGAAAAGACAGATAAAATAAACAAGAGCCAGCAGGAGTCTGTAAACGCATGTATACATCTGGCACTGTGGGGCTTGGTTAGGAGTCTGAAAATCAGCACAATGTTCTTAAACAACAAGCAAAACTATACATTTTTATAAAAACACTACCAGATGGGCTATATAAATGGATCATCTACAAAACATTTATGCAAAAAAAAATCTAGTGTACAATGTCCCTTTAACGCTCCCAGTTGCACACTAACTCTGCTAGAAGTAAGCTATTCAGGCATGTCAAGTAGCCCTCAAATTACAAGTAAAACGTTTACGCTCGAACACTTACCCCATGCACGGATAAAGTCGAACTTTGAATATTGCGATCGTGTTAACCTAACATATTCTCCCATAAAAGTTAATAGAGCAAAAATCTAACACCATACTCGCCCACAAACCTAATCGCATATTCTAAAGTGCGACATTAAATTATTAACATTTCACATTCCAATGTTATTCACATAGCAGAATATGTTCTATTTATTCATACATACATATTTCTACATATATCTGATAGTGTTTTGGTACAATAAATATATACAGTATATATATATATATATATATATATATATATATATATATATATATATATAGATATACAGTATATAGAACCATCTATTTATAAATATGTAGAAAATGTTCTGCTATGTACAGAACTTTGGAATGTGAAATATTCACAGTACATACTAGGGATGGGCGAATTTATTGCAAAATTTGAAAAATGAAACTAATTTTAACACATTCGTTTGTTTCAAATTTCGAATGTTTGTACAACATTCTAACATTCGTTTAATATAATAGTATTTCTAATGCTTTCTTTAAATGTAATATTCGATTGAAATTTTCTAAAAATTTTATTCGAATTATGCAATATTCGAATTTGAATCTATATATTTGTAATAGTAATTCTAATGCTCTCTTTAAATGTAATATTTGAATTATGCAATATTCGAAATAAAAACATTCAAATTGATATATTTGTATCTATTATGTATCCATTTACTAAATTCCCTGCCACATAAACCATTAAACTTCTGAATAGTATTTGCTAAACAGAATGTTACATTCGAAATTTCGAGTGTGGAAATTCAATCTAATTATGAACATTTAAAAATAAAAGTAACATTCGAAAACAACGTTCGATTACCGAATTTAATGGATTTGATAGTCCAAAACGAATGACCAGAGGAATATTCGTTCTACCAAACGAATTACACTTTCACCACATTCGCCCATCCCTAGTAAATACACAGTATAACAATTTATTAAATATGAATATTGCAAAAATATGCTTTAACACGTTTTCATCTACTTAACTGCAAAGGGCTCCAATGCTCATATATATATATATATATGTCGATTTGTGTGTACAAATGCATTTATGTGTTTATACGTGTATATATGTCTGTAAATACAAATATACACATATAAATACTTAAATACATATGTACACACATATAAATATACAGTATATATATATATATATATATATATACAGTAAATAAGCACTCACTGGTCTTCAGCCGTCTGTGTATATATATATGTGTTATTTACTTAATATATACTTGAACACTTTATAGCACCCTGGTTGTTCGTCTTGGATGGTGAGAGTGCATACACCAAACTGCTATTATATATATATATATATATATACACACACAGTATATACACATATTTAGACATGTATATGTATGTATCTCTATTTTAAAGCCCTTTGCCTGCTTTTTTTTGCTAGAGACCTCATATCTTTGAGCCCTTATAACTTTTTTGCGCAATATTTTTGAAAATAATTTCTGTTAGATTGTGTTATTATGAGCGTAACTGTACTTTTCAATGTATTTTGTATGTGTTTTGTGAAAGTTTTTTGTTAAGCAAATAGTTAACCAGAGCTGAGGACACGCTATCCCGACACTTGTTAACTTATATTGCGCTCAAGCGATCACGTTTACTTTCAACTTGTAATACATGCACTACATCTTATGATCCTATAAGACCCGCAATAAACCCCTTTTCGCGTGTTAGCGGGCCACTCTGGCCCAAATTGTTTTTAATTTGCAATGTACATTTATTATTTATTTTGTTATCTTTTCTGGTAATTTAAATGGACATGAAAGTAAAATTGAAACTTTCAGATAGAACATGTCATTTTAAACAACTTAAAGGGATAGGAAAGTCAAAATTAAACTTACATGATTCAGATAGAGCATGCAATTTTAAGATACTTTTAAAATGTTCAAATGTGCTTTGTTCTCTTAGTATCCCTTATTAAAAAATGAATACGCACATATCATACACTAGTGGGAGCTGCAGCTAATTGGTGCCTGCACACATTTGTCTCTTGTGATTGGCTAAATAGATATTTTCAGATTCCTGTCAGTAGTGCAATGCTGTCCCTTCAGCAATGAATAACAAGAGAATGAAGAAAATTTGATAATAGAATTAAATTGGAAAGTTGTTTAAAATTGTATGTTCTATCTGAATCACAAAATGAAAATTTGGGGGTTTACTATCCCTTTAACCAATTTACTTCTGTTGTCTAATTTGCTTCATTCTCTCAGTATCCTTTGTTGAACAGCATATCTAAATAAATGCAGTAGCAACAGTGCACTTCTGGGAGCTAGCTAATGTATGGTGGCTGCACATATATGTCTCTTATCATTGTCTCACCTGTGTTCAGCTAGCTCCCAGTAGAATATTGCTACTACTTCAGTAAAGGATAACAATATAATTTGATAATAGAAGTCAAATGGAAAGTTGCTTAAAATGTTATGCTCTGACTCATGAAAGAAAAATGTTTCATGTCCTTTTAACTCTGAGGTTACCACTCCCTCCTGTGGCACATTCTGTGTAACTGTATCATTCCTACATGCTGTACAGCGATTGGTTGATATATACAGGAGCAAACAACATCAAGAAGTCTTTTAAAAACAATTCATATTTAACTAACAAACAACAGTTTGCTTTAAAATATTTATTTTGTATGCAGATATTTTACAATACTGTTAATATTTCCTGATGCCTAACTAAAAAAAAATACTTTAATGCCCCTTTAAGTTTTTGTTTTAATATTAACGTAAAGGGACACTGAATCCAAATTTTTTCTTTCGTGATTCAGATAGAGCATAAAATTCTAAGCAACTTTCTAATTTACTCCTATTATAATTTTTTTTTCATTCTCTTGGTATCTTTATTTGAAATGCAAAAATGTAAGTTTAGATGCTGGCCCATTTTTGGTAAACAACCTGGGTTGTCCTTGCTGATTGCTGGATAAATTCATCCACAGTAAAAAATTGCTGTACAGGGTCTGAACCCAATACAGCTTAGATGCCTTCTTTTTCAAATAAAGATAGCAAGAGAATGAAGAAAAATTTATAATAGGAGTAAATTAGAAAGTTGCTTAAAATTGCATGCTCTATCTGAATCACGAAAGAAAAAAAACTGGGTTCAGTGTCCCTTTAATTCCTTCCTTGGGTAGAGTGTCACATCTGCTTTATGTTTGAAAGTATATGGTGTTAACAGGGTGGGGCTGGAGGATTACTTTGTGGTGTAAACTTCTAGAATGCTAAATGCTTACATTAAAGAGAATATGGGGTGCAGATTGTGCTGGTTATCTGGTTGCTGGTTTAGTAATTGTTCTATGCCAGATTTAAATAGATAATTACATAAGAGTTTATTGCTGGAAATGAGTTAACATTGTCTTCCCTATGTGCTAATGTTGGTGTCACATCCCTTTGAGTTTGTACAACGGAAACCTTTTAAAATTGACCTATTTCTTATCTCTGAAACAGAGACCTAGAAGTGCATATTAAAGTGTCTGGCATTAAAGGACATAAAAAGTGCAAACATGCTCTAATATGTTAGGGGATTTTATCATTGTGCTATAACTATGTGACCATGCAAACATATTAAACACATAGGTAAAGTCAGCTCCAGAGCAGTAAGACACTACTTAAATCTAGATGAACATATCTGGTAAGCTAATCACAAGAGGCATATTTGTTTAGCTTATCCGCATGCATTCAGGGCGTCCGAATCAGCATCCACTGACAGAAATTAAGATTGCACTCGCAATCGCATATGCAACCTCGCCCTCTGCTTATGCACAACCAATTTGGACGATCTGACGTTTGCAACCTCTTGAGATGTTAAGAAGCAGGGGTCATACGATTGCTTCTGAGCGGCCCACAAAGCTGCAGATTCATACATGGGGGCTATCTGAATTATGAAAATTCCATTTTGACTTTCATGTCTCTTTAAAAAGAAATTTTACAGTGGAAACTAAAAACATCAGTGTCGTGCTTAGGTGACCTGTTTATCTTTGTCTCTAAAATGCAGGGAAAGCATACTTAATCATAATACATTGCATTGTGTTTCAGTATGTACAGTACTTAGATGGTCAGTCTTAAGAGCTGCCAATTGTGAGTTACAGTCAAATCAATGTAGCTTCATAAAATAATGAAAGATGTAACTCCTCTACTACTTCCCAACTGACTGAAGTTATCACTGGAACCATCCTTTATGTATTGTTACCCATTGTCATACTACACAAACGCTCTATATTTGCTCACAAGTGGCACATTGAAGGTGATGGATAGGAATTGTTAGAGTGGAAGGCTCATTTGGGGTTCTACAATAAAACCATAATTATTGATGTTTTACACTTTATCATGCATGCCAAAAATCTAGTGTTTGAAATTACAAATGTAAATGATAAATGTTACTCTTTATATTCAGAGGGGGTTCTGTTGCATTAGCAGTACCGTGAGACCAGTTTTACCTCTTAAACTGGCATATTGCAGATTGTTAATTTAAGAGTTTCACAGATGGTTTAATCTCTTCTCTGATGTTCACATAATTTCTCAATCTGTCCCATCAGTTACTGGATATTTTTTATGCATCATGTAATATTGCCTTCAAATCCATTTCTTGATTGAGATAAGCTTAGGAAATAATTTACTACCATTCACAGAAAAAATAATGATCTACTCTGACACACAGGTAAAATAAATATGTATTCCCCTAAACAGAATATATATTTAAATATGTATCTGCCCTATACAGATATTCTGAAAACACTCAATTAAGAACCAGAAGGCACAACTAACCTGCCCATATTTCTATCTGTAAAATAGAATATGTTACTCACAAATGTTCACATTTGAATTAAAGGGGAAGATTAATACTTTATCCTGTCGTCCATTCAAGCGAGCCCAGTCTAACAAAAACACCTAATCTGTGTGATTTTCCTTTAACTACATCAAGCTATAGAACAACTATTCAAGTAGGGTTGCACGGATACCGATACTAGTATCGGTATAGGTGCCGATACCAAGTATTTGCATGAGTACTTGTACTCGTGCAAATGCACCAATACTTAAACCGATACCTCCAATTCCTACCCATACGCCATCTTGTGGCATTTTTCAAACTGCATGTTCCCATTTCATTTTAAGCTGGAGTGGAGACTTAACTAAAAATTGTTCTGCCAATACAAATTGCTGTTATTTGTATTATTGTACATCAGAGCAGTCATTCAGACAAGCCCCTGAAGTACTGGGCAGTTAATAAACTGAGATTTAATGGCCCAAAAATATCTTTCTAACCCCTGCAGTAGTGTGAAAAGTGAAAGACTGTTCAGCTTAGCGTCAAACGTCCTTGCTGTTAGCAGAAACAGACTTATAGCTGAACATGCAGAGATGCTCCTGTTCCTTAATAAGAGCTTTCCACTAACTTTTGAAAAAATATTCTAATTGCTAGATTGACTGTTATACTTCTAGTTCTCCTCTTGCACAATTATGCTCAAAACATACTGTACTCTGAGGAACAACCTTAGCCAGGGCTGGACTGGGAATAAAAAGCAGCCCTGGAAAAATATGAAGACCAGCCCTATTTTCTGTTGAGTCAGTAGAATGTAAATGACCCATTTTTCTCAAAGGGGATTACTGGGATACTCCTTCCTCAATATTATTTTCAGAATTAAATTATATTACTTTGTATTAAGTACAAATGTCAGATTGATGAGTTATATAGGCACCCTACAACCCAATTGCATCCAGTAATCACCCCTTTAAATTGTAGCTTTCCAGCCCTAGCTGCTGCAGCTGTTATTTATTGTTGTTATTATTAATATATGCTATTGTAATATTTTTATTTATAAACGTGTTCTGTAAACTTTGTGACAACAAGCACATAAAACTGTTTTATTATTTCAAAATGTCTTTTGAGATACAGTTCATAATTATAAAGAAGTGATCTTAAATCATTACTCTGTAATGTGCTAGGTAAACTGTCATGACATTAAAAAAGTATCGGTAATTGGTATCGGTGAGTATTTGAAAAAAGTATCGGTACTTGTACTCTGTCTTAAAAAAATGGTATCGGTGCAACCCTAATTCACAGGGCTAGTTTCTTTCCTAATGATAACTTCAACTTCCTCTCTTGTCCCTCCATAGTTACTATGCAGTGCTGCCTAAGCAGCTATAACCAAGCACCCTTAGGTGTGGCATCGGCCCTCTTTAGGCTGTAACTGATGTGCTCAATATAACTGAACATTTGTGAGCTGTATCATAAATGTAAATGTATATAAACAAGCATACAAATAAGACAGACTTGCAAAAACATTATATGAAAGCTTGTGAAATATTTTATTCATTTGGAAACCATTACAGTCCCTTTGAATGGCCACTGTAAAATATAGTAAAAGTGCTCAGATTTTGTACATCATATGGGCCATTATGGGACAGATTATGAATGGAGCTCTAATGGATGCTCTCACTCGAAGAGTAAGCTTTTTGCACATGACGGGTTGTGGTGATATTACAAGTTGAAAGTAAACTATTTTCGTCCAAACGCTAACCCGACGTGCACGTTCATGTATTGCCGCCATAGAAGTCAATGGAGCAAAAAAAGTCGGAATAAAGATCTAACACTCTACTCTTGAGCAAACCCGATCGCATATTCCCAAGTGTGCTAACCCAACATGAAAATATGAATATTTCACATTGCAATGTTCTTCACATGGCAGAAAATGTTCTATTTATTCTGAAATAAATATTTGTACATATATCTGAAGGTATTTTGGTACAATTTATATCTATACCTATATACCTACTTAACTACTAAACGTAACTGCAAAGGGCTCCAAATGCACTTATATATATATATATATATATATATATATATATATCATCTATATATATATATATATATATATATATATATATATATATATATATATATATATATATATATATATATATATATATATATATATATATATATAATATATGTATGTGATTATATTTGTATATGTCTGTAAATACATATATACACATATAAATACATAGACACACACACATACAACCTTAGGTCAATTAGAGTTAAAAAAATGGATATCTTAAAGCTCACTATATGTTACAGGATGACCAAATATGACAGACATGTATGTTTGGTATTAAAATAATCCTCATGATGTCACAGAGGGATTGTTTATACAGGTATGTGTATTATATATACATAACTAAAATGGTGTTATAATCAGCCAGTGCTTGCAGTTATGGTTTATGGTCTGCAATAAAAAGTGGTGGTTACCTTTCTAGCAAACTCTAAGAAGGGGGCCTGGTCAGAAACTGAACCTCAGGAAAAATGTATTTAATTGTGATTTAAATAAATAATATTTTCATTGTACATGGGAGGCTGTGAACAACAGTGTGTTTGACCATATTTCTGCCATCTCCCTGGAACAGAGGCTATTCTGGCAAAGGTATAGATTCTGCAATATATTCTCCTGTTTTATTTGTAAAAAGTGTTTGGCTTTGTTTAATTAGGTTTAACTCCTTTTTTATATATGTGCATTGTGACTCTCTTTTGTTCATAAATAAACAATTAATATACCTTTATTACGTTTTTGAACCACGTCACAGAAGAGACTAGTAATAACATTATTGTGTTTTCTAGATTAATTTTTGCCAAATTCTTAAGGTGGTGGTAACAGAGATAGTTCAGTGTTGGTGGCATTAAAGGTGAGTTTGGGCATTTTTTAGGTCTAGTACAGACAAGAGAGTGTTTGTTAACATTTGCATCCACTGAACTAAGTCACAGGCTGGCCTGAAGTGGCTGTTGCAGGGTTGGTTAAACACTATATGTCACAAAATTCATCTCAAAAGTTCAGGAAGTTTGTGAAATGGTTTTCCATGGTCGAGCAGCAGTACACAACCCTCAAATCAAAATGTAAAATGCCAGTCATTGGTTGGAGTGGTGTAAAGCAACTCGCCACTGGCTTCTAGAGCTGTGGAAATGTGTTCTCTGTAATGATGAATCACACCTCACTATCTGGTAGTCTGATTGAAGAATCTGGCTTTGGCAGATACTAGGAGACTGCTACCTGCCAGTATGCATAGGGGCCGAATTATCAAGCTCCAATTGGAGCTTGATGCCCCTATTTCCGCACGAGCCTTCAGGCTCCCTGGAAACAGTAGTTATGAAGCAGCAGTCTAAAGACCGCTGCTCCATAACTTGTCTGCCTGCTCTGAGGCGGACATCAATCCTCCCGATCCTAAATGATTGGGCTGATTGACACGCCCTGCTAGCGGCCAATCTGAACTTTTGTAATGATAAATGCCAACAGCATATGCTGTCAGCATTTATATATGTGCGGCGGACATGATATGCTACATTGTATCATGTTCGTCCGCACATTAATAAATAGGCACCATAGTGTCTACTGTAAAGTATGGTTTGACATGTTTGGTGTGGAGAGAACCCAAACCCCCACACTATTGAACACATTTGAGATTAATTGAAATGTCAATTGTTAGTCAGACCTTATCATACAACATAAGTTTGAGACTTCTTAAATGGTCTTTTTGATGAATGTGCACAAATTCCCACAGGCAAACTCCATAATCTTGTGGAAAGCCTTCCTAGAAGAGTTGTGAGTGTGATAGTTGCCAAGGGGGAAGGGAACTCTATTTTAATGCCCCTGGCTTTGGAATGAGATATTTAACAAACTCATATAGGTGGGATTGTCAGATGTATATATATATATATATATATATATATATATATATATATATATATATATATATATATATATAAAAGAGTATCAACAAGTAGGGACTGCACTCGCTGGATTCAGTTCAAATAATAACTTATTTATTCAATGGTGACGTTTTGGGGTACGCAGACCCCTTCCTCAGACCAAACACAGTGCACAAGAAAAAAAGTGACTTTAAACCCAAATAAACCCCTCCCATCTTACATTCAAAGAAATTGCGCCAAAACCATATCCATGGAGACCAGGTAGTTACCTGGCAACCATACTACACAAACAATTTAAGGGATTTAATACCAGTGGTGTGATTATTAATTCCTAACTGTTAATAAGACAAAAAGAAACACCAGTGTTTACACGGTTTTGGCGCAATTTCTTGGAATGTGAGATGGGAGGGGTTTATTTGGTTTTAAAATTACTTTTTTTCGTGTGCACTGTGTTTGGTCTGAGGAAGGGGTCTGCGTACCCCGAAGCGTCACAATTGAATAAATAAATTATTATTTGAACTGAATCCAGTGAGTGCAGTCCCTACTTGTTGATACTTATTGAAATTTTGACTGAGCACCCTGGTTCCTGACTATCTTTGAATTGTGAGTGCAGATACACAGTAAAAAAAAAAAAAAAAAAAAAAAATATATATATATATATATATATATATATATATATATATATATATATATATATATATAGTATACAGTGTATATTCTATTGAACTGTTTTATATTTACGTTTTCCCTATTTTGTTTTGGATAATTTGCATTGTACATATATGTCCATGTATTTTTTATTGTATTTTAGCAATGAACCAAATGTTATATGCCACAGTTACCCAGCTCTATATAGCAGCATCTACTGGAGGAGAGGTAAATTTAAAAAACAAATCTGAATTTTGTAAGTCTATAATTTTCTGTGAAAACCTAGTGATTTGGTAATGGGAACATTTGTTGATCCTGATGTGATTTACTACAAGCTATATCGAGATAGAGCTTTTTGGTATTAATGTAAAACATTTCTTTGCTATTATTATTTTTTTTTTTTAAATATATACCAAAATAAAAATGTGTGTAATTAATTGGCTGCAACACATTTCCATTTTTTTTAAAAGATGTGCAACAAATAAAGAAATGTTATTAACCAGTTAGGTGCAAAAAATTGCTAATAAATAAAGATTTGTAAGAAATAAAATTAGTTGTTACGAACATTTTTATTTATCTGAACTCGTTGCGGCATAATTTGTTGCAGCCAATGATTTTCTATATGTACATCACACAACCCACGTAAACTACCTAAGCCACAAGAATCCTGTAATTTTTTCTCAATTGCAGTAAGTTATTGAGTAGACAAAAGTATGAACTACCCCTGTCTAAAACTCTTGACCTGATTGTATAAAGCTCTCTGCTCAGTCCAGATTTTCCAAAAAGATTGAATGCTGTTAAGTCAAATTCTATTACTGTGTATCTTGCTAAGGAATGTACCATAAATTCTGCACACGAAAGAGACACATATAGTATGCTGCTCAATAAAATTAGCATCTTAAAAAGCACAATGAAAGTACAAAGTAAAAATTACAATCAAAGTACATATTCTAAATCGTATTGACAGTACACATTAAAATTTTATATTAAAAGTAAGAAGAAAATGCTAATTTGAATTAAGCAGCAAAAATCATAATTAATCTATGCTGGGAAATGTATATAAAAAAAATCTTGTTTAATGTACAATGTGATTTCAAGTGAACATCATGCTGCATAGTACAAAAAATGTAAAGCATATATATTTTTTTTTTTTTTTTGGTTTTAAATGCTTTATTGTAAATAACATAAAAGGTATAACATACAAAACTGCCGATCAATCCGTGTTGCAACACAGTGATCAGAGCTTAATTGTTTCATATAAATTTTTGGCATAAAACATATAAATTCTTACAATTCTTGTATCCAGATGTATATAAAAAAAAAAAAGAAAATCAGTTAGATCAAGAGGTAAACATCTATACAGGCTTATACATATACACAAAGTAACAAGTTATCCTCTGTGGTGTCGTGTTGCATTGCATCAGGAGCAGGTATGCCCCTTAGTAGAATATGGAAGAGTATCAGAAAGTGTTTGCCAGTGGCAGACACACCTGGAGGGGTGGTGTATGTAGGGTGGATGAGATGGTATGGTTTTGGGAAGAAGGGGGTAGGGGGGGAGGGGGAACTTTGTCGCCAATGCGAATGTGGGGGGAGTCCTGAGAGGCTTAAGTCTTAGCAGCGTTCCATCTCATGAGCATGAGTTCGTATCTGTCTATCCTGCCTGTTTTGTAAAAGTGATATCTTTCTAGTTCTAACATCTCCTCCACTTGTTCCTTCCACTTAGCTAGTGTTGGGGTTTCCTGTGTTTTCCACTTTTGTGGGATCAATATTTTAGCGCTATTGATCATGGTGTATAGTAGTGCAGTTTTTGTGTCATCCTTAAGATTTGGGATTTTGTGGAATAGCAAGATATCTGGGGACACAGGCAGCTGGGAGGACAGCGCTTTATTTATATGTGATACAACCTCTTCCCAGAATGAGTCTAGTTTGGGGCAAAGCCACCAGATGTGTATCAGGTCTGCCACCTCATTACAGTCTCACCAGCACTTCTCGCTAGCATGTTTATATATTTTTTTAAGTCTCAATGGGGTTAGATACCAGCGGGAGAGGAACTTATAGTTCATCTCCTGGACTCTGGCTGAGATCGATGCTTTTTTTGTGGTGCCTAAATATTTTTTGCCATTCTTTGTCAGTGATGTCTGATCCTAAATCGGACTGCCATTTGCGGCAGTAAGAAGGGAGAGGTTCAGGGTCTGCATCCATCAACAACTCATAGACTATTGAGATAGTGTGCCTAGGAGGTATAGGGGTTGTACATAATGTCTCCAGTTTTGTAAGTGGTCTCATGATATTACGTTTTAGTCTGTGTTTATCTAAGTAGTGTGATAGTTGCATGTGTGTAAACCAGTTAAGTGTAGGGCCTTCCTCACTCTCCTGGATCTGTCGGGGCGTGAGGATCTTTCCTTGGTCTGTTATGTTATTCCAGGTGTGCTTAGTGAGCTTAGGGGTGTAGCTAGGGGTGAATTTTAGGGAAGGGAGATGTGCTATTTCTGGATTATTTCAGAATGGTGTAAGAGGGGAGGGTCTAGTGGATATCTGCGTGCTAGTAGCTAACAGTTTGTCCCACTGGGAAAGAAATTCGTTAATTAGCGGGTAGCTTTGTGTAGCAGGTGGTCTGTGAGCTGGACTCATCCAGCCCAGCCATCCCATATTGTGCACCTGAAAAATCTCCCTATCAAGTCGTAACCATTGTTTGTCTACAGAATTATGACTCCAGTCGATCTGCCTTTGTATAATGGTCGTCAACCTGTACCTTGCTATGTCTGGTACTCCCAGACCCCCTCTGTCTCTGGATCTATATAAGGTCTGTCGTGGTACTCTCGGTCTCACCTTACCCCATATATATTGTTCTAGGGTCCTCTGTAATTGGATGATAAATTTTTTAGGTATGGGTATTGGCATGGTCTGAAAAAGGTAGAGGATTCGGGGCAGAACATTCATTTTAATCACATGGATCCTACCTATCCAAGAGAAAGGTTTACTTTTCCAGCAAGATAAGTCTCTGACGATGTTAGTTTGTAAATTCTTATAGTTTTGAATGTACATTTGTTCAAAGTCGCCCATTAGGATTATCCCCAGATATTTTAATTGAGTTGGTTGTACTCTCAAGGGGCATATGCGTTTGATCTTCTCTGTTACTAGGCTAGGTGTATTCAGCAGTAGGATTTCTGATTTAGTCAGGTTTAAATGAAAATTCGAGTATTTGCCGTATTCTGTGAAAGTGTCTAATATTGGTTCTAACGAGTGTTCTATGTCCGTGATTGTGAGCAAGATGTTGTCTGCGTACATCGCCACTTTATATTCCGATGTGTTTATACTAACACCTGTAATCTGCGGGTGGAGTCTGATTTTTTGTGCCAAGATTTCGATAGTGAGGGCAAAGAGAATTGGTGACAGAGGGCAGCCCTGCCTTGTGCCGTTCTTGATTTCAAATGGCTCAGATAGTATTGAGTTCGCTCTGACCTTTGCCGTGGGCGCTGCGTATAGGGCAAAAATCTTGTTTATGAAGGACTGCCCTATGTTCATCTTCGACAGGGTAGCCCTGAGAAAATCCCAGTCCACCCTATCGAAGGCTTTCTCTGCATCGGTGGAAATCAGAGACAATGGGATTTTATTGTTTCGGGCATAGGTAATAAGCTGTAGAACTTTTAGGGTGTTATCCCTGGCCTCTCTGCTGGGGATGAATCCCACCTGGTCAGAAGAGATAACCGAGCCAATCAGGGGGTTGAGCCTATCTGCAAGAACCTTCGCAAACACCTTCACGTCTGTGTTTAGCAAAGATATGGGACGGAAGTTTTGAGGAGCGTCTGGTGTTTTGCCCGGCTTTGGCAGAACAGCGATGTAGGCCTCTAACATTGTTCTGCTAAATTCCCCAGTCTCCTCTAAGGAATTGAATAATAATGTTAGCTTGGGTACGAGGATATGCGCATATTTCTTATAATATTTGGCACCGAAGCCATCTGGCCCGGGCTCTTGCCCGGGGGTAGATCATGTATTGCCTGTAAGATCTCTTTACTCTGAATTGGGGAGTCAAGACTTTGTGATTGTTCGTCAGTTATACCGGGGATTTCTATTTGGTCCAGATACTGTCTAATGTCCCTTTCTCTAGTGTCTTTGTTACAGGGTTGGGCGGGAGACCCATGCAGATTGTAAAGTGAGGCATAATAGGTCCGAAAAGTTTGTGCTATGGATATACTATCTCGTTTATCCTGTCCCGAACTAGTTTTAATTACGTGAATGTGTTGTTTGAGCTGTCTGCGCCGAAGGGCCCTGGCTAGCAGCTTACCTGATTTGTTCCCCTGCTCGTAGTAGCGTTGTTGTAATAAGAAGGCCTGCTTCTGCTGTTTGTATTGTAAATATTTATTAAGGTCATTTCTAAGATCTTTAAGTTTTGCTAGCAGGGTCATGTCGTCAGGTGTGTTTTTGTGGGCTTGTTCAAGCATTTGTAGTTCCTTAATGAGGGAGTCATATGTGAGTCTAGTTTGCCTATTCAATTTAGCCTTATGTTTTAAGAATTCTCCCCTGATCACGCACTTATGCGCTTCCCAAATATTGGTGTATCTAGTATCCGTGTTGTCGTTAAGTAGGAAGTACTCTTTCATGGTCTTTTCTATCTCTGTCCCTATTGTCTGTTGGTCCAGTAGTGTATCATCTAACCTCCACTGAAATGGGATTATTGGTGTATCTGGCCAATTAACTAAGCAAGTGATGGGTGCGTGATCTGACCAGACAATGGGGTGTATGGTGATGTCTTTGATTAAGGAGAGGCATAGTGCGTCCGTGAGAAAATAGTCGATCCTCGAGTAAGTGTTATGAGGATGAGAGTAGAAGGTAAAGTCTGACTTGTCAGGGTGTAGGATGCGCCACACATCCAATAGAGTCAGATCCGATAATTGTTTATTAATATTTTTAATGTCTTGTTTGGGAATGGAGGATGTGCCCCCAACATTCCCTTTCTATGGTCTAAAATTGTGTTTGATAACCCTCTCATGAACTTTTTCTGTGCTGAGTTTGGGAAGTGGACATTGACTATTGTTACTGGCCTGCCATACAGTAAACCCGATATCAAAAGTAGCCTCCCCTCCGTATCCCGCTCCACGTGTAGTGCCTGAAATGGTATATCGTGTCTAATGAGTACACAGACTCCATTTTTTTTAGTCGGTCCTGAGGAAAAGAAAGTCGTGGGGTATTTATGATATAAATGTTTGGGTTCTCTGCCCTTCTTGAAGTGTGTCTCTTGTAGCAGTATTATAGCACTTTTCCGTCTATATAGGTCAGATAAAATGATGTTCCGTTTATGTGGGGAATTAAAACCTTTTACATTCGTCGTGGTAAAGGCTATCGGGTGCGACGTTTCCTGGTTGAGCATGATGAGAATACAAGACAACAGGCACGGCAATATAAGTGTTATTTGCATGTTGTTGTGCTTAGTATGATTTGTAGGGTGGGAGGGGGCAAACTAGGGAAAATGGGGGAGGGTGTTGGGGCGGGTTTGTGTCGACCATTGGACTCCAAACACTCTAAGTAGCGTAATACTGATCGGGTGTAGGTATGGGGGTAACTCCTTGTCCGTGTGAGATGGTCAGTAGTGTGCCCCCTTCTCTTTACCCCTTTTTTTCCCTCTTTTCCTCCCCTTTTCAAGGGGTCTCGTAATCACCGGGTACTCTAAACACGGTCATCAGGTCAAGTCTGTCACAGTGTTTATGGTGATTAAATGAAAGTGTGGGGAATGTGATCCTGAACTGTATTTTAAGAGATAAACTTAGAGAGATAGTATCTATCAAAGAAATGGACTAATAAAGATGTTTCTTCGCAGTGGGTTACAGCATTAGTGGGTGTGTATATGTGCATAGAAGTGCCTCCTCTATCCAGTGTATAAGCGGTAAGTATTTGGCTATACTGCTGTATAGCCCTCACTTAGTTACAATAGATCTTAAATTACACTGAGTCTGAGGCTATCACCATAGTTGTCTGGGTATGTTTTAGCCTGTCCTTGCGTTGTGAACATGTAGGTGAGGTGAGGTGAACCTTTGTTATAGACAGTAAACAAACATGGATAACATTAATAACGGTAAGTTAAATAACTAGCCCTCTGACCCATGGAGACCATAGCGACAGTGCCCAACAGGAAGTACTGCAAGCAGCACAGCAACCATGTTTTCCACTATCATTTTAAACATTTGTCAGCCATCAAAACATACATTTGCTACTTAAGTTTACATTCTAGGCATGAATCTTATGAAATGCGTGCTAGGTTAACCGTCTAGCTCTATGATAAAAATCGTAGGTAACAGTGTAATAATATTATCAATTATCGCAATATACTTTTACTAATTGTTAGGGTTAACAATCACGAATAGCAAGTCTCGGTGACTAAATAATATACTGGGAGTCACATTTCAAAAACTGCCTACTGTAAATGAAGAAAAAACAGTGCATGTTTGATTAGTAAGTCCTGGCCAAAAGGGAACAAAAAGAGTATAACTAGTATAGTCCAGGAGTTTGGCCGAGGTCCCATGACAGGACAACTTAGGGAAAAAGTTAATATTGACGTGAAGACAAATCAATTCGTTTTAACTAAAGACACAAACAGAGGTTGTATAGTACTTATCTGTCTTCCATCAGTTCTTGAGCAACAGTCGCCACAGACCAGTGTCCCTTGGTCAATGGTTCTTCTGCCAGTCGCTTAGTAGGTTGGTGTGGAGCTCGGGGCATATCTCTGTTCTGGCTCTGAGAGGGTTGCTCTTGATTGTTATTCCTGTTGTCTTGCTTTTCTTTTGGTGCCAAACCCAGGGCTTTGTAGAATTCCCGGGTTTCTTCCCCCGGCCTGTAGGTCGCAGCTCTCCCGTTGTTGTTGGCAACAATGCATACAGGGAAGCCCCATCGGTATGGAATTTTATGATCTCTAAGGTTCTCTGTTATAAATTTGAGTTCTCTACGTTTCTGCAGTGTAGCTGGTGAGATGTCGGAAAATACTTGTATTTCGTTGCCGGCATGTGTGACAGGGGATTTTGTTCTTGCTCCTCTCGCTATGTCTTCTTTATCCACGAAGCTCAGGAAGCGGACAATTACATCTCTGGGGGGTGCTTTACTTGAGGGCTTAGGGCGTAATGATCTGTGGGCCCTTTCAATAGGGATGTCAGGGGAAGAAGGTGTGCCCTTGATAACTCTAAAAAGATCCTGCAGACAACCATTTAGTGATATGGGTGATATTGACTCAGGTATGCCCCGTATGCACAAGTTATTTCTTCTGTTGCGGTTATCTAGGTCTTCTACCTTGTCTAATAAAAATGTGATAGCTTCATTTTGTTGGGAGATAGAATTGGAATGATTTTGTATTTTAGAGTGTATAGTTATCTGAGCACCTTCCAATCCCTCCACCTTGCTGGCAACCTCTGATATTTCTTCCGTCCTCAAAGCTCCGGTCAGCTCCTTACCCCCTATCGCATCAAGGATGATGCGGGACCAGTGTGTGATGGCCCCCTCTGCACCGGGCCCTCCGGTTTCCTGTCGGGTGCTGCAAATGGAGATCGCGCTCCGGCCCGCATCTCAAAACAACTGCCGGTATTGTGTCGCACAGGGGTTGCAGCGCCGGTCGCTCTGAGAGAGCAGATGCAGGGCTCCGTAGGGTGTGGGTGATCTTTTGCTGTGTGTTTCTTGCAGCGATATCGCTGCTAAGTCCTCCAGTTCTCTCCTTCTTTTCCCCTGCGGTCGTTATGCCACGTGGCTGTGTCAGTCTGGCTGGATTACACTCCGCTATGCTCCATAAGCTAACTGAGCGAACAAACAGGTAGCCTGCAGATAAACCCTCTCTGGGCAGCTGGTACACTCTTCCCCCACTGCTATAGGGTATTATTATGTAGAAATGTCCATTCTTATAGTAGCTACAGTTATCTAGGACTACGGAGCCGTGTTAGTGTGCTGCCATATTCCTGGGCTGCTAGGCTCCGCCCCAAGCATATATATTTTTATATTGTAAAATTAATATTGTAGCATTGTCAAGTGAGGTGAAAAGGGCTGCTTATAAATACCAAAATGCTACCCATAATCAACCAACATGCTACCCATAATCCTGAAGATCGTTCATAAAAAAAATAACATTCTACCCTTAATCATACCAAAGTTTGTTGATAAATACCAAAATGCTACCCATAATCATCCAACATACTACCCATAATCCCGAAGATCATTCATAAAAAAAATTACATTCTACCCATAATCATACCAAAGATTGCTGATAAATACCAAAATGCTACAAACTCCCATAGACCACTCAAACCCCCCAAAAAGCTGCCTTAAATTACTAAATCCTACCCAGATTCCACATCAGTCAGCCCACCCTTGGTCTGACTGAGCCCACTCTGATTTGCCCCTTTTCACCAATATCTGGGTTACAATATTAAATTGTTATGAGCTTAGCTATCTGTGTGTGTATATATATATATATATATATATATATATATATATATATATATATAATATATATATATATATATATATATATATATATATATATATATATATATATATATACTGTATATCAGTTACTATCTAAACTTATTTTATATCAGTCTCTCTAAGATACTTTTTCTCCTTTTTTTTTAATTACTATTACTTTTTATATCAATATGCACCCCCCCAAGATAAATGCATACATAGCCCATTGAATGACTGCTTGCAAATGTAGATAGTGACGTATGAGCTAGTGACGTATGGGATATACAATCCTACAAGGAGAGGCAAAGTTTCCCAAACCTCAAAATGCCTATAAATACACCCCTCACCACACTCACAATTCAGTTTTTACAAACTTTGCCTCCTATGGAGGTGGGCTAGACCTTATATCTCAAGGTCTGTTTTTCCATCAGGATCTCAAATCATTATATTTGAAGTTATGGAAATTGAACACCTAGTGCTTAGTCATAGAGGTTTCTCTGACCCAGTGATTAATACTATGTTACAGGCTCGTAAATCTGTTTCTAGGAAGATTTATTATCGAGTTTGGAAGACTTATATTTCATGGTGTTCTTCTCATAAATTCTCTTGGCATTCTTTTAGAATTCCTAGAATTTTACAGTTTCTTCAGGATGGTTTGGATAAGGGTTGGTCTGCAAGTTCCTTGAAGGGGCAAATCTCTGCTCTTTCTGTTTTATTTCACTGTTTTGTACAGGCTTTGGTCCGTATCAAGCCTGTCATTAAATCAATCTCTCCTCCTTGGAGTCTTAATTTGGTTTTGAAGGCTTTACAGGCTCCTCCATTTGAGCCTATGCATTCTTTGGATATTAAATTACTTTCTTGGAAAGTGTTGTTCCTTTTGGCCATCTCTTCTGCTAGAAGAGTTTCTGAATTATCTGCTCTTTCTTGTGAATCTCCTTTTCTGATATTTCATCAGGATAAGGCAGTTTTGCAGACTTCATTTAAATTCTTACCTAAGGTTGTGAATTCTAACATTAATAGAGAAATTGTTGTCCCTTCTTTGTGTCTTAATCCTAAGAATTCTTTGGATGTGGTAAGAGCTTTGAAATATTATGTCAAAGCTACTAAAGTTTTCAGGAAGACTTCTAGTCTATTTGTTATCTTTTCTGGTTCCAGGAAAGGTCAGAAGGCTTCTGCCATTTCCTTGGCATCTTGGTTAAAGTTTTTATCCATCAAGCTTATTTGGAGTCGGGTCAAGCCCCGCCTCAGAGATTTACAGCTCATTCTACTAGATCAGTCTCTACTTCGTGGGCTTTTAAGAATGAAGCTTCAGTTGATCAGATTTGCAAAGCAGCAACTTGGTCTTCTTTGCATAGTTTACTCAATTCTACCGTTTTCATGTATTTCTTTCTTCGGAAGCAGTTTTTGATTCTTCTGCTTATGTTTTAAGTTTTTTTCTTTCATTTCTGAGATATAAATTATTTTTCTGGTTGTGGATTTAATTTTTTCAGCGGAAAATGGCTGTTTTTATTTTATCCCTCCCCCTCTAGTGACTCTTGTGTGGAGTTCAACATCTTGGGTATTGCTATCCCATACATCACTAGCTCATGGACTCATGAAAGAAAACATAATTTATGTAAGAACTTACCTGATAAATTCATTTCTTTCATATTGGCAAGAGTCCATGAGGCCCACCCTTTTTATGGTGGTTAGGATTTTTTTGTATAAAGCACAATTATTTCCAAATTCCTTTGTTGATGTTTTTTACTCCTTTATTTTTAACCCCACTACTTGGCTATTCGTTAAACTGAATTTGTGGGTGTGGTAAGGGGTGTATTTATAGGCATTTTGAGGTTTGGGAAACTTTGCCCCTCCTTGTAGGATTGTATATCCCATGCATCACTAGCTCATGGACTCTTGCCAATATGAAAGAAATTAATTTATCAGGTAAGTTCTTACATAAATTATGTTTTTTTTATACTATATCTCTAGCATAGAAACATAGAATATGACAGTAGATAAGAACCAAAAAGGCCTATCAAGTCTACACATTATGTGCAATGTAAACTTGCATATTTCTTAGGTCAGCCTTAGGCATATCCCAGGCATTTTTTAATTATTTTACAGTCCTTGTGTTTCCAACCTCTATTGGAAGTTTAACACTTAAAGTGACATAATACTCAAAACATATTCTCTTTACCATCTGTCCCTTAAAATCATAATGATCACACACATGGGCTATAATGAAAATGAACATGAATCCTCCTCAGGAGAGTTCCATAAATTGTTATAATTTTGCAAGGCCTACTGAAACTAATTGATTAACTGCTTAATGAACATAGACAATGATATATACATTGTCAAGCATTTTATTGATTTTGTATTTGCTCTTTATGTGTACTTGCTCTTTATGTGTGGTCACAGTCACTAATTTTTATTTGCAATTGACTAAATATAAAAATATTCTGATCTATTTAAACTAGATGTGATGTATAACTGTCACATTTATGCTATGAAAAATATTTCCTCTCAGTAGAAATCCAGTTTTACCGTATAATTTAGTTTTAAATGCCCCGTTTAAGATATATCAGGTATATAGCTCAGCTTATTTCATGATATCATGTCAGTAAACTTGCTCCCAGTCACTTAAACATAACCTTCAAACTCTATGCATTTTTTAAAGCTCTAAATCAAGTTATGGAAACAGGCTTGTGTGCATTCAGTGTTCAGCATTCAGCTTTCAGACACATATAGGGCTAGATTACAAGTGGCAGACTAACATTAGCGTGGACACGATATTATTTATATCGCAACCAAGGTAACTTGTGCGTGTATTACGAGTTTCATCTAAGTGTGTTCGCTCTAGCGCAAATCAAATTAGCGTTGGTTTGGTTTATGTGAGTAGATGTTTTATAAGAGTTCAAAAGTTGTACGGTATATCACAAGGTGTTTGAATGTCAAAGCCTATAATGGGCTAGATTATGAGTGGAGCAGTAGTTTGCGCTCGCGTTCGAGTATTAAAACTAATAGAAGTAATTTTTTGTGCTAGTTATATATATGTGTATTTACATGTTTATTTAATATTCATATATGTATATACTTAGAAATATACATTTAAAAATAAAAAATAACATTTATTTTACGTGAAGAACATTGGAATATAAAATATTCATAATGCTTTGTGTTTCACACAATAGGTCTAACACAGTGTTGTTATACCTAATTTAAAATGCACCTTAAGACAACAAATTCTTCATGTACTCTAACCCGGCACCTACAGTGCATTGTGTTTTATTAATATTTTACATTCCAATGTTCTTCACATAAAAGAAAATTTTATTTTTAAATAAATATATATATATATATATATATATATTTATACACTGTCCAGAAGAGAGCACTCTCACCTCAGTAATCAACTGCTAGGGTGCCAAGTATATCGAGAACATATATCGATATATCGATCTCTCTCTCACTCTCTCTCTCTCTCTCTCTCTCTCTCTCTCTCTCTCTCTCGAGATCTCGATCTCTCTCGATCTCTTTCTCTCTCTCTCTCTCCTTTCTCTCTCTCTCTCCTCTCTCTCATGAGATCACAGTAAAAGAGTTCATGACCTCAGCACTGTTGATGCTGATTGGCTGCTGTTCATTTCTTCATTTTTTATTTTTTTTTACCTGCAGCTGGGAGCAGCTGAGTATAACTGAGCTGAGGAGATTGTGAGGTAAAATATCTTCCATTTTTACATAGAGATGCTAAGTTGATATTTTCCTGTCAGCTTTTTACAGTTATACTGCATCAGTTTCAAGTGATTTAGCATATGAGTATTATGTCCCTTTAAATTGTTTTTTAAAATGCTTAATTTTTTAGTACTGGCAGACTTTCTGCCAGTACTTAAGATGGCGGTGACAATTGTGAGGTGTGGAAGGGAAGAGAGCTGTTTGAGGGGGGTCAGGGAGGGTTCAGGGGATGGGATGTGCCAGGTGGTAGGCTGATCTCTACACTAAAGCTAAAATTAACCCTACAAGCTACCTAATTAACCCCTCCAATGCATAATACAAGTGTGGTGAACAGCGGCATTTAGCGGTCTTCTAATTACCAAAAGGCAACGCCAAAGCCATATAAGTCTGCTACTTCTGAACAAAGGGGATCCCAGAGAATCATTTACAAACATTTGTGCCATAATTGCACAAGCTGTTTGTAAATAATTTCAGTGAGAAACCTAAAGTTTGAGAAAAAGTTTGTGAAAAAGTGATTTTTTATTATTTCAGCGCATTTGGCGATGAAATTGTGCCATGAAATATTGAAATATACCAAAATGGGCCTAGATCAATACGATGGGTTGTCTACTAAAACAAAAATAGATACATGTCAAGGGATATTCAGGGATTCTTGAGAGATATCAGCGTTACAACGTAACTATCACTTATTTTGGGGAAAAAATGGTTTGGAAATAGCAAAGTGCTACTTGTATTTATTGCCCTATAACTTGTAAAAAAAGCAAAGAACATGTAAACATTGGGTATTTCTAAACTCAGAACAAAATTTAGAAACTATTTAGCATGGAATTTTTTTGGTGGTTATAGATGTGTAACAGATTTTGGGGGTCAAAGCTAGAAAAAATGTGTTTTGTTTTCAATTTATTCATCATATTTTATTAAAAAAAAATTATAGTAAATTATAAGATGATGAAAATAATGGTATCTTTAGAAAGTCCATTTAATGGCAAGAAAAACAGTATATAATATGTGTGGGTACAGTAAATGAGTAAGAGGAAAATTACAGCTAAACACAAACACAGCAGAAATGTAAAAATAGCCCTGGTCCCAAACTGTCAGAAAATGGAAAAGTGCTGTGGTCCTTAAAGGGTTAATAGCCATATTTAAAAAACAGCAAACGTTTCAAAGCCTAACTGGCCTCTTTGTCAATGCAAATGCAAAAATCTTACCTAAAGAGCTTCCCTCTTATATACACAGCTAATTTCACTAACAAGCTCCACACTTGTGTGATGTGAATGCTAAACACGATGTGTATGTGTGTGTATCAGTAATGGATGTCGTAACAATGATGTCATGTGTTGCCAGTCGGTTCCGTACCATGTGACTTATGATCAGCTGAATTTGACAGCTGTCATACTCCCATCCTACCCTCTGCATGGCTGTGTAAGATGGAACCATACAGTAACGAAATACCACAAACACCAGCAGATTCTGGGAGCGCAACTACCCATCATTTTAACCATCATTTGAGCCATATAGATAACATTGTGCTCACACCCATGGAGTTACTTATGAGAGGGCAGTGATTTGCTAAAATGCAAGTCTGTCAAAAGAACTAAAATAAAGGGGCAGTCTGCAAAGGCTTAGATACAGGGTAAACATACACATCAATTTAAAGCACTAAGTTGGCACCTGCATATTCTTTACACATTATTTCATCCATGGCCACTTTATAGTTCGCAATTCTCCCACTACCTTGGAATCCTCCTTTTCTAGGCAACATGTTGTATCTGCTCTAGTCAGCCTCAAATGGGGGCATAAATACTCATGGTCCATCTGCACTGTGCTGGCTCCCTTCTCATCCCTTCTCATCTGTCCTGAGCATTCACTGCTGTAATTCGGATTACTGCCATTCATGCAGACACCCAACAATGCCGACTTTCTGTCCATTTCTCCTCTTGGCTGCTTTATTCTAGTGGTGACTTCACCGACTCTCCAGTCACATGGAAGGTAGTGGGAGTGGTGGCTACGGGCAGGGGTAAGATCTTACTGGAGTGCTCACAAAGTATCCAGTGCAGATCCAGATTCAAAAAGGTAAACGGAGCACATCCAATGATCTTAAAAATAGCTTTTATTCATCAGGTACGTTAAAATCCATCAATAGTAGAAATAGTGGAAACAACAAAAGTTGGGAAGGATGACAGTTCAATGCCTAGACCCACTGATGCGTTTCGGCTAGACAGCCATAATCGTAGTGTGGTCTATTAGCCATAATGGCCCTTTTTTAAAACAATGCCTCTGCATTTGATTGGTTAAAAACATAACCTGGGATTTAACTCTATCAGCCTTCCACATATTATATTATTTATGCAGTATATACATATGAGAAAAATAAGTTTAACATAGAATAAATCCTATATTAGTAAACTGTATTTGGTTATTACGTAATTCAAAGTTAGTTATATTATGAAACCCTCTCACTTGAGTAATTTTAAGACATGAAGCAGGTTAACAGCGCTAATATATTAATGTGCGCATGTATGCGCGCACACGTATAAATATGTATGTGGATAGCCAATTCTTCCTATATTAACTCTGACATGTATAATATAACATAGTAAAGACTTTGTCATAACAGCACCCTGATTTGGTAATTATATAGTCATTATAATAGACCACACTATGATTACGGCTGACTAGCCGAAATGTGTCAGTGGGTCTAGGGATTGACCTGTCATCCTTCCCAACTTTGTTGTTTCTACTATTGATGGATTTTAACGTACCTGATGAATAAAAGCTATTTTTTAAGATCATTAGATGTGCTCCATTTACCTTTTAAATCTAGATTAGATACAAGGTAATCACAGTAGTAAAAAGTATATTATAACCGTGTTGCTTGTGCAAAACTGGGGAATGGGTAATAAAGGGATTATCTATCTTTTTAACCAATAACAATTCTGGAGTATACTGTCCCCTTAATTAGCACTCCATTTGTAATCTGACCCACAATGTGAAGTGATAGAGCTTCACTTCCCTGGTCATTCTTTCAATCTTAGCTGGAGCTGTAATTTAGAGACAAGGAAATTCAAAATGGTGTGATATTTTCTCTGTAAAGTACTTAATACAAAGATCTGGCTAATCCACTTTATTCATTTTCACATATGTCGACAAACAGGAGAAATCCAGAACTGTTTACAAAATATAAAATCAACTCTGATATTGTTTTCCAGGGCAACTAAATCACATCAGAAGATCTGAATCCTAATAAGATAACTCAATTGGTATTACCTGTTTTAGTATTAGAGTTTCAAATCCTACCTTGCTGTTGCTGACTTCTTTTTTAATGCCGCTGCAGCCGCACTCTTTGTCTGCCCTACTGTCCCCACGCCAGCTGATAATAGCAAACCCAGTGCAGTGCAAATTTGCTCCTCCACCTTCATCTTTTATTAAGATAGTGTACTTAAAGGGACATGAAACAACACATATTTCTGTCATGAGTGAGAGCATACTGGTGAGTCAGTGTTTAGAGGCATGTACTGTATGTGTAAAAACCAATCAGCTGCTAACTCCTAGTAGTGCATTGCTGCTTGGGGTAGGATCCTGAGGGGAGGAGTTGTGTTATCTGTGGAGTAGAGTTGGGGTGGTCTGTGGATCAGAGCTGATTATAATGTGGGCAGTGTGGTCTGGTCAGGTGCATGGCATGTAACTAGGCCACAGCTTGTAGGGGTAACACACTTTTAGTAGCTGTTCTGCTTTGCCTCTGCATCTCATTTTGAAAGTGAAACACTCTGCACTTCCGCTATCTGCTTAGTTTTTTTCACCTGAGGTTCAGGAGGCAGTAATTATAGGAGACAATGGTTAGTAATATGAATGTTATTGAAATCTGTAGGGTTAATTATTATTCTGTGTACCCTGGGATCTAATTATAGGTGTTTGTGTGGGTTTATCTATCCATATCTCACTAAGGTTCTGATAATCAAAGGTTCTCCACCTTGGAGAGAAATTGTAGTTTAGATTTCACAAAAGCTGAACTCACTGAATTTTCAAAAGAAAAAGGGCAGAACTCTCCAGCACTACAAGCTCTATCTCATTTCTGTATGTGAAGCAGAGGCAAGCCCAGTGTAATATAGCACTGCATGATATTAGAGTTTTGATGCATTGTATCTTATACTACTATACATTTCAGATTGTGTCCTTTCATTATTATTGCATTTAAGCTTTTCACTTTCTCATTTACATGTTAATACATTTACATTTTGATCTACCAGTTACACATTCTAATTATGCTTTACAAAGTTTCTGTGTTACTTTAATATCATACTTCTATTTCTGTGTAGATTTGATATATTACATTGCACCTTATATTTGCTGCATTGAAAACTAAAACCGACTCTTTAAGCAAGCGTAAAGACAAAAAACACAGCGCATCCCATCTGAGAGTAAAAGTATTTAATGAGCACATGTATTGCGCACCAAAAAATGAACACTTACAAAATAAAGGTTAAAAACAAGCAATATGAAAAAGCTCAGTGTGTGTGAGCATCCTAAGGTGGCCAGGAGTAGATGGAATGTTTACCCAAGCCTCGTCCGTGGTATGCGCTGTACCCGTGGGCTGGTAGGGAAAGCCTGGTTCGTCAGAGGACGTCAGTGATGTCAGAGCATTGGGTGACCTCAGCGCTTTTCGTCCGGTAGCGTCCGGACTTTGTCAAGAGGAGTATGTAAACAAGCGGTATCTAGGTAACTAAAATAGCTGTATAGATGTAATAGATGGTTAAAAATGCCAATCAAAGTCTACGTATACTATACAGGGTTATTGCGATTAGAAAACATATAATAACAAAGTGCAAAATTATTATTGTGGATTTTGAAAATTATTAATAGATATATGTACACATTTAAGGAGATGCATGTTATAATTTAAACAATCATAATATGGATATTAAGTGTTTATATGTTGATTGCCGTGAGACAGTTATCTGTCATTCATTCAGTATTATGGCAAAAGGGATTTCAGCTAAGCAAAAAAGATGGCAAGTAGAAATCACTGTGATCATAAAAGATAACTACATGAATGTAAAATAGCCAAATGGATTAATACAAAACTATAAAGGTTGCTCAGTGTGTTACAGAGACATACAGAATATGTAGAAGAGAAAACACCAAATGTGGAAATCAGCTATTCACATAAAGGCATTTAAATCTAGATCAATATTGAGACCTTTTGGAGCCAGAGTTTCTAGTTCATGGATCCAAAAGGTCTCTCTTTGGCGGATAATTCTTATCCTATTTGAATATTTGTTAGGTGGAATACTTTCAATGATTTTGACTTTTAAACTATCAGAGTTGGATCTATTGTTCATTTTAAAGTGATAGGGCACACTGTGCGTGTCTAGTTTGTGATTGATGTTGTACTTGTGTTCACTGAATCTCTTACGGATAGTCCTTTTGGTACGTCCTACAAATAATAATTTACAATTGCAGCTCAACAGATAAACTTCATAAGTTGAGCTGCATGAGAAGCTTTTGTGGATTAAATATTCTTTAGTATTACCTGAGTTATTACATTTATCATTGTGGCATATGTGTGAACACATCCCACATCGTGGGACACCACATCTCTTGGTTCCTCTTGCTGGTCCTAACCAAGTATTTGCTTTGCTGGAAATGTTGGAAATGGGGTGTTGTATGACAGATCTTAATTTTGAAGGTGCTAAGATGTGTTTAAGATCTTTATTTTTCTTATATGTAATGACCGGTTTATTGGGTAATGAGGAACCCAAAACTGGATCAGCTTTTAGTATATTCCAATGTGACTTGAGAATATGTTCAATAGACTTACTGCCTTGACTAAAGGTTGTAATAAACCTGATCTGGTGGTCATCTGTTTTCTTTGTCTTATTCATTGTTGTTGGTATTATCACATCATGTCTGTCCATAAGTTGTACTTTATCTTTGACCTGAGTTAAAAGTGTGTTATCGTACCCTTTTTCTATGAATCTTTTATCTAATAGTTCTGATTCTCTTTTGAAATCGGAGTGGAATGTACATTTTCTTTTAACCCTTTGATATTAACCTAGTGGAATATTTATTTTCCATCTGAGGAGATGTCCACTTTTGGTATTTAGGAATCCATTAGTATCAGTTGTTTTTTTGAAGTTTTTTACTGCCATTTTTTTGTCAGAGGAAAAAAGTGTAAGATCTAAAAATGGCAATATGCTCTTTATTGGTATTAAAGGTGAATTTCAAGCTCATATTGTTATTATTTATATGCTCTATGAATTCTAAGATGCTAGACTCCCCTCTTTTCCAGATTATGATCACATTGTCAATATAACGGTAATAATGCATTATATTTTGTTTGAAGGGATTATTTTACCAAATGTGATGTTGTTCAAAATGGCCCATATATATGTTTGCATTTGAGGGTGCAAAGGTAGTGCCCATTGCGGTCCCCTGGGTCTGTAAGAAGAATATTTTTTTCAAATTCACCATAAAGTACTTATGGTCCAGTATGAATAGAATACTGGACACTAAAAACTTTAGTTGTTGAGGAGCCATTTCTGTCGTTCAAAGGCTGTCTCTAATAGCATTAATGCCTGATTATAGGGGGATACATTTATAAAGTGTGGCCACATCGCATGTTAGCCATGTATATTCTTTATTTCAATCTAAACCTTCAAATATATTGATTACGTGATTCGTGTCTCTGATGTAAGATGGAATCTTTTTTACAACTGGTTGAAGGAAAAAATCTATATAGGTAGATAAATTGCCAGTGAGTGAGCCAGGTAGTTTATGGGTGTAAGTGTACTTTGTAACATTTTAGTTATGAGTTTTGTTTTGCAAAATCCATAACTACTTGTCTTAGATGGCTTTATGGATCGTGTGTGTTTAGGCTGTAATGCATTTTAGCCGGACCGCACAACCTGTAATACGGCGCTATGGAAAATCCGCACTCAAACATAATTTTTTGAGTGCGGAATGGACTTTGCATTGCAGGCTAAAATGCTTGTGGTGTAGCTATACCGCCGCAACTCGTAATATGCGTTCCTAGCCATTCCAGTGTAATTGTGTTTTCAGCGTTAATAGCTGTACCGCAAAACTCGTAATCTAGCCGGATGTTTATTCAAAACTTGTTTAATCTACCTCTAATACATGAAGAGAAGGACCCTGCACGAAAAAGCTTACAATCTACAGAATTGTTTGTTTATTAAATATTATTATTGTTATAATAGTAACATAGAAATATAGTAGATGAGGTTGAAAAAAGTCCATCAAGTTCAACCTATACAAATCTTAATATACTTACAAAAAAGCTCAAATTTATACCATTATAAAAGATGACCCATTTAACACAAGCAATCATATGCCTGAATTTAGTTTCTAGCCAGAAATGTATCTAAACCAATTTTAAATGTATCTAAGGTATTGGTATTTACTACCTCCTTAGGAAATGAGTTCCACAATTTTATTGCGCTTACAGTGAAAAAACGTTTATGTTGCAGGTGATTAAATCTCCTTTCCTCCAGCTTTAAATTGTGAACTCTTGTTACAAAAATTTTCTTGGAATTAACAGAGCTTCTACCATCTCTGTATATGGGCCTTGAATATATTTATATAAAGTAATCATGTCAGCTCTCAAGCGCTTTTTTTCTAAAGAAAACCTCTCCTCATAGCTTACATTCTCCATTCCCCTTGGTAACCCCATGGTAACCTTCACACATTTTAATGTACCTATATTGCCCTTCTTAGATTTTTTGTTGCCATATATGTACTTAAAAAACCTTTTAGGGTTTTGCTTAGAATCTTTTGCAATTAATCTTTCATTTTCATTTTTGGCAAATTTGATTGCTTTTTTTTGCATGCTTTGTTACATTCCTTCTATATTTGGTATGAGTCTGTACTATATTTGAATTATTTAAATGCATACATTTTGTCCTGATGTCTCTTAACACTTTTTTATTGAGCCACATTTATTGAGTATTTATTTCTTTAACTTTTATTACCATGTGGTATGTATTGATATGTATATTTATTTTACAAACCATCTAGTTTGATTACAGAATACTTTGTACCAATTACTCAGCTAGATTATGAGTTTTGAGCGCTATAGAGAAATTAACGAATGCAACAAAAGTTTTGTTATTTAATTTTTGTGGGTTTTATTTTTTAGTTTAGGGTCTTGGCAGTTAAAGAGCTAAATGCCCTTTTAAGGGCAAAGTCCATACAAATGCCCTTTTCAGGGCAATGGGTAGCTTAGGTTTTTGTTAGAATTAGGTTTTTTATTTTGGGGGATTGGTTGGGTGGTGAGTTTCAGTGTTGGGGGTCTTTGTGTTTTTTTTACAGGTAAACGAGCTGATATCTTTGGGGCAATGCCTCACAAAAGGCTTTTTTTTATGGAGCTCAGGATATACAAATAAAAAAAGGGATTATTGAGAAAATATACAAAGTAACGTATTACAGAGTAAACTAGATTTTCCCAAGAGTCAAATTAACATGAGCAGTTCCACTGAGTTTGCAGTAAGTGAGAAAGGGTTTGTAATCTATGAGATGGGGGGGCTATGAGATTACTGGTAAAGTAAGAGAGGAGTGAGTCTTTTCTCCCTAGGGGTCACTTGAATATTTTAAACTAGTATGATTTGGATAATTAATACCAGGACAATTAGGCCTGTGCTTTTTAGAGTTTTTGTGTCATGTAGTCAGTAATGCTCCCATGCATGCGATAGTAGTATGGCCCATCTCTGAAATCTATAAAACTCAATTGGCCCCCAATGCTGGTTTACTAGAGGTAGTGTTGACAAAATACATTTTACTATAAATGAATTAAGCACCTGCATGTTTGACAAATGAAAGGGACAGTGGACTATGGTCGGTTAAATGTAGGAGTAGGCCATGAGCCTGTTACACTGTTGACATATCACTGAATAATGTTTTCCTATTGCACTTCGACTTTTCTCCAAACTCAATCCCAGTGAGCTTATCCAACCACTAAAGTTGTCATGCTGTAGGATGGAGGGCAGGGGAAATATAGTGTAAATCCCTTAAGTGCTGTGCTGATTAGAGATTTTGACTATGTGGTTGTGTCATGTACAAATTATCTTGAATGTATTCCCATATTGTGTCATAGTGTATCCCATTCTCCCCCAGGATTTAATTGGACTCACAGTGAGAAGAGAAATTCAGAGAAGTGCCAACATTATAATTTGAATAAACTATATAAAAACATATATAACAAGTGAAAAATAAAGAAAAACATCAATATACATTTTTAAGGTCTAGCTGTAGACATAATACCATGACCGTTAACCCTTGATCGGCACTTTCTATTGCGATATGACATTTCTTTATTCCTGGCTTAGCTTAACTAGGTAAACCACCCAGGAAGACTTGCTGTGGGGCGTAGGTAGAAGTCAGCAAGTGGTATGCCACTGAGGTGCTGTTCTGGTCATAAATATAGGCTAGGTGGTTGTGTCAAATGCCAGTGGACCAATGTATAAATTATCAACAAATCGTAAACCAATATGAACCATTTCTAGATTGATAACAGGACTCATCATGTTGACTTAAACTAAAAAACACATATAAGAGCATGTCCAAAACCTGTTCCATAGATGGATAGTTCATTTAGACCTGCCATTACTTAACGCTTAACAAATGTGTCCCTCTGCAGTTTCCTGCTGTGGATTGGTGGTAGTTTTAAGTCACACCAGTCCCCTGGGCCAGTCTCAATAGGGATAAATTAGAGAGGATAGGTAAATATAATATAATCTCACTGCAATCTAAAGTCCCTTAAGGTAAAGTCTCTGGCATGTCACCCTGGGTTGATAGGAGGTGGCGATATAGCTTAGTGGGTGATATACAATACCTCACCCTGGCGTGGAGTTGGTGAGCTGATTGTCTTCAGCCTGAGGTACAAGTGTAGATCTCGTGTGTTCTGAGTCTGTGTCAGAAAAGACGATTTTTAAGCCCAGCTTCTCGTTAAACTTGTGGAGATCGTCTGGAAAGCGATACATTATGGTTTCCCCATTTTTTGTGGTGATTATACTCACCGGGAAACCCCCGCGGTATTGGATCCCTGCAGATCTGAGCGTGTCGGTGATGAATCTCAATTCTCGTCGCTTCTGTAAAGTGCTTGGACTGATGTCTGCATTTGGTGCCGGGAACTTAATGTTGTGACCCCTTAGGGAGAAATTCAGCTACGGAGCCTAGTTAGTGTGCGGCCATTACCCTGCTTGGCCAGGCTCCGCCCCACAAAAGGCCCTTTTAAGGGCTATTGGTAGTTTATTGTAGGCAAGGTTTTTTTTATTTTTGATAATTTCGTTTTTTATTTTTTGTAATTTAGTGTTTGTTACTTTTTGTAACTTACGGCTAGATTTAGAGTTTTGTCGGTAAAGACCCGCGTAGCTAACGCAGCTTTTTTTCCCAACGCACCCTTAAGACAACGCTGGTATTTAGAGTTGTCTGAAGGGCTGCGTTAGGCTCCAAAAAGGGTGTGTTGAGCCGAATCTACCGCCACTTCAAAACATGCTCGTGCACGATTCCCCCATAGGAAACAATGGGGCAGTTTGGGATGAAAAAAAAACCTAACACCTGCGGAGCGTTAAGCTCCCAACGCAGCCCCATTGTTTCCTATGGGGAAACACTTTCTAAGTCTGCACCTAACACCCTAACATGAACCCTGAGTCTAAACACCCCTAACCTTACACTTATTAACCCCTAATCTGCAACCCCCGCTATCGCAGACACCTGCATTATATTATTAACCCCTAATCTGCCGCTCCGTACACCGCCGCAACCTACATTATCCCTATGAACCCCTAATCTGCTGCCCCTAACACCGCCGACCCCTATATTATGTTTATTAACCCCTAATCTGCCCCCCCCCAAAGTCGCCACTACCTTACCTACACTTATTAACCCCTAATCTGCTGACCGGACCTTGCCGCCACTATAATAAATGTATTAACCCCTAAACCGGCACACTCCTGTCTCACAAACACTATAATAAATAGTATTAACCCCTAATCTGCCCTCCCTAACATCGCCGCCACCTAACTTTAAGTATTCACCCCTAATATGCCGACCAGACCTCGTCTCTACTATAATAAATGTATTAACCCTTAAAGCTAAGTCTAACCCTAACCCTAACACCCCCTAAATTAAATATAATTTTAATCTAACGAAATAAATTAACTCTCATTAACTAAAGTATTCCTATTTAAATCTAAATACTTACCTGTAAAATAAACCCTAATATAGCTACAATATAATGAATAATTATATTGTAGCTATTTTAGAATTTATATTTATTTTACAGGCAACTTTGTATTTATTTTAACTAGGTACAATAGCTATTAAATAGTTATTTACTATTTAATAGCTACCTAGTTAAAATAATTACAAAATTACCTGTAAAATAAATCCTAACCTAAGTTACAATTAGACCTAACACTACACTATCAATAAATTAATTAAATAAATTACCTACAATTACATACAATTAAATAAACTAAACTAAATTACAAAAAAAAACCCCACCAAATTACAAAAAATAAAAAAGATTACAAGAATATTAGGCTAATTACACCTACTCTAAGCCCCCTAATAAAATAACCCCCCCCAAAAAAATAATAAAGGTCCCTACGCTATTCTAAATTAAAAAGTAATCAGCTCTTTTACCAGCCCTTAAACAGGTTTTTTGCGGGGCATGCCCCAAAGTAATCCTCTCTTTTGCCTGTAAAAAAAAATACTACCCCCCCAACATTAAAACCCACCACCCACATACCCCTACTCTAACCCAAACCCCCCTTAAATAAATCTCTCCCAGAAAAACAGCGCAGTCTGTGAAAGAAAAAAGGACTCCAATAGTGCAATATTGTATGAAATAAACACTCTTTATTTACAGCAAGCAAGCCAAATACTCACAATATCTGGCGTGGTTAAAATCACATAAAGGTATCTTTAAAATAACAGCTGAACTTGAGCAATCCTGTGGTCTGTACATGCTTGGGAAGTGAACAGCGATGTACCCGGTCGGTGTGTGACGTCACCACCCGACAACAGCTGATTCTGTTTTACACTCCGTCTGCATACACTGACTCACAGTGCTCTCTGAATCTCAGCCTCAACGCGTTTCTCGCCCCCTGCTGGGCACTTTTTCAAGAGGAATAATTACCAATCTTTTGCTCCTCTATTTATACATAGTCTACTAGTGCCATCTAGCTTTCATGAGCAGAATGACCATTGAGATACAATTAATATTTCTATATACATAATACACATATGCCTATCTTGTTTCTAAAAACAATTAATAACATATATAACATCATTTCACCTCAAATGGTTATTATTATGAAACTTATATTATATAAAAATAATTAATTCTATAATAAATTACCTTCTATTATACTAAAAGCACTGTTTGAAATGTTTTAAAAATAAAATAAAATAACTACATATAATGCCAAATGTGATAAAATTTCATAAATTTACAATACTTCTAAATAAACCTAACACTACCCCCTGAAGATCTCCCTACCTTGAGTCGTCTTCACCCAGCTGGGCCGAAGTCTTCATCCGATGGGGCAGAAGAGGATATCCAGACCAGCAGAAGTCTTCATCCTATCCGGGCAGAAGAGGACATCTGGACCGGCAGACATCTTCATCCAAGCGGCATCTTCTATCTTCATCCATCCGGAGCGGAGCGGAGCCATCTTCTTTCCAGCCGACGTGGGTCCATCCTCTTCAACCGACGCTTACTCGCCAAATGAAGGTTCCTTTAAATGACGTCATCCAAGATGGCATCCCTCGAATTCCGATTGGCTGATAGGATTCTATCAGCCAATCGGAATTAAGGTAGGAAAAATCTGATTGGCTGATTGATTCAAGTTCAATCCGATTGGCTGATCCAATCAGCCAATCAGATTGAACTTGCATTCTATTGGCTGATCGGAACAGCCAATAGAATGCAAGCTCAATCTGATTGGCTGATTGGATCAGCCAATCGGATTGAATTTGAATCTGATTGGCTTGAATCTGATGTCCTCTTCTGCCCCATCGGATGAAGACTTTGGCCCAGCTGGGTGAAGACGACTCAAGGTAGGGAGATCTTCAGGGGGGTAGTGTTAGGTTTATTTAAGGGGGGTTTGGGTTAGAGTAGGGGTATGTGGGTGGTGGGTTTTAATGTTGGGGGGGTTGTATTTTTTTTTTACAGGCAAAAGAGCTGATTACTTTGGGGCATGCCCGCAAAAAGCCCTTTTAAGGGCTGGTAAAAGAGCTGATTACTTTTTAATTTAGAATAGGGTATGGACCTTTATTATTTTGGGGGGCTTTTTATTTTATTAGGGGGCTTAGAGTAGGTGTAATTAGCCTAATATTCTTGTAATCTTTTTTTATTTTTTGTTATTTAGTGTTTTTTTTTGGTAATTTAGTTTAGTTTATTTAATTATATGTAATTGTAAGTAATTTATTTAATTAATTTATTGATAGTGTAGTGTAAGGTTGAATTGTAACTTAGGTTAGGATTTATTTTACAGGTAATTTTGTAATTCTTTTAACTAGGTAGCTATTAAATAGTAAATAACTATTTAATAGCTATTGTACCTAGTTAAAATAAATACAAAGTTGCCTGTTAAATAAATATTAATCCTAAAATAGCTACAATATAATTATTCGTTATATTGTAGCTATATTAGGGTTTATTTTACAGGTAAGTATTTAGTTTTAAATAGGAATACTTTAGTTAATAAGAGTTAATTTATTTTGTTAGATTAAAATTATATTTAATTTAGGGGGGTGTTAGGGTTAGGGTTAGACTTAGCTTTAGGGGTTAATACATTTATTATAGTAGCGGTGAGGTCCGGTCGGCAGATTAGGGGTTAATACTTGAAGTTAGGTGGCGGCAATGTTAGGCAGGGCAGATTAGGGGTTAATACTATTTATTATAGTGTTTGTGAGACGGGAGTGCAGCGGTTTAGGGGTTAATACATTTATTATAGTGGCGGCAAGGTCCGGTCAGCAGATTAGGGGTTAATAAGTGTAGTTAGGTAGCGGCGACGTTGGGGGGGCAGATTAGGGGTTAATAAATATTATGTAGGTGTCGGCGATGTTAGGGGCAGGAGATTAGGGGTTCATAGGGATAATGTAGGTGGCGGCGATGTGCGGTCGGCAGATTAGGGGTTAAAAATATTTATTATAGTGGCGGCGATGTGGAGGGACCTCGGTTTAGGGGTACATAGGTAGTTTATGGGTGTTAGTGTACTTTGTAACACATTAGTTATGAGTTTTATGTTACAGCTTTGTAGTGTAAAACTCATAACTACTGACTTTAGATTGCGCAATGGATTTTATCTGTATAGGCTGCAACCCTCACTTTTTAGCCTCACCACAAAACTCGTAATACCGGCACTATGAGAATCCCAGGAAAAAACTGAATTTTTACGAGTGCAGGACTGACGTTGCGTTACAGGCTAAAAGGTGTGAGGTACAGCTGTACCGACAACACTTGTAATAGCTGCGGTGCTGTTTTAACGATGAAAATGCCATATTTTCAGCGTTAAAAGCCACAACGCAAAACTCATAATCTAGCTGTAGGTTATTTAACAATTTTCTTAAATCATATAAAAGTCTTAGTTGAACACTTAATACACTGCTTATGAAAAGTGATTTCAAATGTAACCATGTTATTATCACTGTTACCCAAATGTTCTTTGACTTCTATGTTTGATAAAATATATATTTCGTTTGATAGCACTAAATCAAATATAACTTTATTCCTTATTGGTTCCTCTATTGACTGTGAAAAGAAGATATACCTGAGAACATTTAAAAATATATCTGCCTTAGCTGTATTACTAGTTTCATTGGCCCAGTTTATGTTGGGGTAGTTAAAATCTCCCATAATTACAGTACTTGTATTATTAGCAGCCTTTCCTATTTGCATTAGTAGTTGAGTTTCCTCCATGTTGCTAATGTTGGGTTGGCTTATAGCATGTCCCTAGTAATATTTTTTTTAGGATTTTTTCCCCACTCCTTATTTCAACCCACAGGGTCGCTACATTATCATTTGTAGCAAAAGAGAAGAAAAAATGGTGTTTATAAGCTACAACAAATCTTGAAATGTTGCTGGGTATTTTTATGGAAGCAAATTCTTGCGAAAAGTATGTAAACAAAGTCCAGTTAACTTTTATGTAGATAGAAATATCTTTAGCTGAAGTGTAGAACAATCAAGTAAAAGAGTGTTCAGGGAGTAGCGTATAATCCCTCTGACTTCACAACGTATAGTCAATTATACACTCAGCATGAGGTCACAGCAACAGTTCTTAGTAAATGCATAAAATAAGCGGGTATGCACTCACCACTTTGATGTTGTTATAGTGTAGAACTCTTCTGGTCAAGTGGAGCCGGTATCCCTGTTCCTCCGTTTCACGAATGCAGCATTCTTGCATAGGCGGTTTTCCCGTTTCCTCATGCAGGCTGCGTGTGGCATACCACGTGGCAAGGGATCGGCCTATCCTCGAGCAGACCAGGTATTTCCTCAGTGACGTCACCAGCTGATCAGGCAAATTGCGCTGTGTGTGGTAACTTCCTATTAGTACACTTGTTAGCTGCCGTATTCTGCAAACAGCATACTTAGCTCAGTGTCAGGTATTAGACATCCAGGATCCGTTGGTGGGAGTGCATACCGCCAACAGTGCATTTGGGTGTAGCAGATTAGGAGATGGCTTCCAAAAAGGCAGATGAAAAGCTTTGTTAATAAAGGAGTGGAACCCCCACTTTCCACTATAAGTATAAGAAAAAATATCCAAAACGAAGCAGCTGAATAAAAACTTGATACCTTTATTCCTTAAAAACGTATGCAAAGGACATACAGCAACATGGAAAGGTTTCAGACAAATAAACTCTAGAGTTTATTTGTCTGAAACCTTTGCATATTGCTGTATGTCCTTTGCATACGTTTTTAAGGAATAAAGGTATCAAGTTTTTATTCAGCTGCTTCATCTTGAATATTTTTTCTTATCATCTGTATTATCATAAATATCTTCCATTATTGTAGGTTTAAGGTCAGGCTTAATACACAGTACATGCAAATTCCTCCACCCCTTTTATTACTCCTGTCCCTCCTAAACAAAGTATAACCCTCTAAGTTCACTGCCCATTCGTGAATCATGCCACCAGGTTTCAGTTATACTGATAATATCTTAGTCCTCTTCTGTAACTAAGAGCTCCAGCTTCCCCATTTTACCTGTCATGCTTCTTGCATTTGCTGTCATACATTTCATTTTTATGTGCTTTCTGCTGCTACTTGGTATAATCTGTATGTTATCTCCCCCAACACACCTGCTTCCATGTCATTCAGGTGCAATCCATCCTTACTGTACAAACTGTACCCAAGTGAAGAGTCAGCCCAGTGCTCTAAAAAGTCAAACCCCTCATTTTTACACCCTGTTTTTAACCAGGAATTAACTGACCATAGCTCCTTCTGCCTTACTGGTAATATCTCCAAAAATATTACCTTGGAGGTCCTTGCTTTAAGCTTGCTACCTAACTCCCCAAAGTCAGTTTTTAGGACACTACATGCTGATTCTTTCATTAATGCACCATAACTGCAGGATCAGACCCAGATCCCTCTAACAATCTATCAGTATGCTCTACAATATGTCTAAGACAAGCCCCTGTAAGACAGCAAAATATTCTATTTAAGGGGTCAAATTACCTTTTCAACCTTCCTTATAATAGAATCTCCTAAAACCAACATTTGCCTCAGGCCCAGACTTGTATGTCTTTCTTCTATGACTGAAGGACTGTACACTATAGTATGCCCTACTTCCATGACTGAAGGACTGTTCACTATACTGGGCAGAACTGCCCTCTCTGATATGGCCAACCCTGAACTGATATCCACAACATCTTCTCTCAATCTGGCAAATCTGTTGGGGTGTACCAACTCAGAAATCTCTGTCGCTTACTTTTACTTCCCCTTCTAACTGTGACCCAGCTACTTTTTGGACTCTCCCATCTGAATCCTCTCCATCCCTACTGTTAGGAACAACTTGCTCAGACATATCCATTTCCCTTTCAGGTGTCTCAATTTCACACAGTGTTGCAATTTGTCCCTCCAGAATTCTAAAATGAGTTTCTAAAGAGACAATATGCTAGCACTTGCCACAGACATATGATCCCTGAAGTGGCTGCTCCAGTGATGCAAACATTACTGTACTGTAATGTACTCTGAATGAACTTCTCGCACATTGTTACTTAAAAGGTTTATATTAAAATTATAAAAGATATTCACCCTTGGATACTCAAATCGCTTATTTGCTCTAACTCCCTTAGTAATCTAACTCTATACTTAAACAGAGAAACTTACTTAACACAGAGAAACGGAATGCAGCAAGCCCTCACAGAGTAAGGCTCACAGAGTTAATTAACTAGATTTAAAGTATAGTCCCACACAGGTAAATCTAATCCCTCCCCAATGGTATAAACATTTTAGGCATGATTATGTGACATTACACATCATTAAAACAACTTCCTTTTTATCTACTAATAATTATTTTTTACAGAGAGAAAAAAACTATTTTTGAACATTTCTCATCAATAATTTTTTTTTAGTCCTCAAGCATTCTCTCTTATTTGATATCAATTAATTATAGTGTCACATAAGCTAAGAGTTTGATTCAGTTTAAAGATTTAATATTATATCATCCATAGTTCCCTCATAAACTAAATTTCCCTCATACTTTCCATTATTTGGTTTGGGTCGCTAATGCAGTTTAAATAATTTAAAACAGAAAAAAAGACATTGGACTCATTCATAGTAACTCTAGGAAGATAAAAAATCAGAATGACCTTGTTTATAGAGACACAAAAAAAAAACATTCAGTCATCCTCAAGGAATGTAATTTATTTGACAAGCATGCAAATTATCATTTGAGAAAGCCTGTGCTGAAGACCTTAGGCAAAAGCATACCAAATTATAGTTCTGCCTATGTAGAGAATCTTGTACATTTTTTTTTCACCATGTTGGGGTTCCAAATCATTCTATATTTGTTCTTTTAATCTAATAATCAAAACTATTTTCTATTTTTTCTATTATATCTATATCTATCTATTTGTATATTAATATCTATCGATCTATCTATTTATCTATCTATATATGTGTGTGTGTACATATGTATATATGTATGCATATACATGCCTGTATATACACATATAACTACATAAATACATCTCTACACACACACATATATATTTATATATATATATATATATATATATATATATATATATATATATATATATATATAAAATATCTATCTATATATGTTTATGTATACATATTGTATGTATATATGTTTGTATGTGTATATATGTACGTAAATACATATCTATACATATATAACATTATATTATATTATTATATACACAATGAGAAAGAAAGTAACGAGGATGCCAAGGAACTCAAAGCCAAAGTGGTTTATTCAAACGTACAGGTGCGGCACTAAAACAGTGTGCAAGGTAGACAGGAACTCACATGCGCTTCATCAGAGATATATATATATATATATATATATATACATGCATACATACACATATTTAGACTTCTATGTAAATATATATATATATATATATATATATATATATATATATATATATATATATATATATATATATATATATATATATATATATATATATATACGTATGTGTGTTTGTTTTAAAGCCCTTTTTTGTCAAATTTTTGTCAAATTTAGCTTGGTGCAGCTGGATCCTTTTCATGTCTCTGTGAAATTCAAATGGATTATTATATAATGAATGTCATCTATCTATCTATCTATCTATCTATCTATCTATCTATCTATCTATTATCTATCATCTATCTATCTATCTATCTATCTATCTATCTATCTATCTATCTATATATAATAGGGATGGGGAGTGGCCAAAATTTAAAGGCTCCTAAATTTATTGGCTGGCTTCTAGATTTTGAACAAATGTGCCCTGGACTAGTGGTTTCTAACAACACTTACTTTAAAACTCTCTGTTACATGTGAGAATGAAAATACTCTGAACACTCAGTTTTAAACAACTTTCTTATTTATTTCTATTTTCGAATTATTTGTTTTTATGACATCCTTTGTTGTCATTGACTCACCTGGGGCCCGATCCGATATGCAGCGTCGCCCGCAAAAGTCGGCGACGCCGAAATTTGAGCTAGTTTGGTATCCTATATACGGTGTAACCTAGAAGTTACAAGATTTTTAAGCTAATTACACCTATTCTTAAGCCCCCTAATAAAATAATAAAGCCCCCCAAAATAAATTATAAAAAATAATATAATTAGGGTTAATATAGTTAATATAGCTGGCGGCGGTGTAGGGGGATTAAATTAGGGGTTAATATTTTTTAAAAAGATGGCGGCGGGGTAGGGGCTCACTTTAGGGGGTAGGTAAGGTAGATGTAAGGTAGATGGCGGCGGGGTAGGGGCTCACTTTAGGGGGTAGGTAAGGAAGATGGTGGCGGGGTAGGGGCTCACTTTAGGGGATAGGTAAGGTAAATGGCGGCGGGGTAGGGGCTCACATTAGGGGGTAGGTAAGGTAGATGGCGGCGGGGTAGGGGCTCACATTAGGGGGTTATAGATTTAAAATAGCTGGCGGCTTGGTCTGGGAGCGGCGGTTTAGGGGTTAATAACTTTATTAGGTGGCGGCGGGGTCCGGGAGCGGCAGTTTAGGGGTTAATACATTTTTTATTGTTAGGATAGTGAGGGGGGATAGCGGATAGAGGGTTAGACGTGTCGGGCTATGTTTGGGAGGCGTGTTAGACAGTACGGGTGATTTTATAACTTAGTCAGGTTTTGTAGGCGCCGTCAGTTTCTAAAGTGCCGTAAGTCACTGGCGACTCCAGAAATTTGTGCTTACGCAGATTTCTGGACATCGCTGGTTTGTCAGACTTACAGCACTTTAGCCTCTGACGGCGCCGTATATAGGATAGCTCGAGTTGCGAGCTGAAACTGCAAGTGGCGGGGGTTCCCTCGCTTGCGCCGCAAGCTACGATCTTTATCGGATCGCGCCCCTGATGTGTTCCATTAGCTTCCAGTAGTGCCTTGCTGCTCCTTCAACAAAGGATACCAAGAGAATGAAGCATATTTGATAGCAAAAAGTAAATTGAAAAGTTGTTTAAAATGTTGTACTCTGAATCTCAAAAGAAATGTTTTGGTTTCAAATCCCTTTAACAGAGCAACAGGCGGGAGGTACATCCAATCACTTATGTCACACCTGCTCTTCATGCACACGCTTGCAATATCTAATACTGCAAGGTCTTGAATTATCAGAAATAAGAAGTATCTTTAAAAACACTCTATTTCTTTTAAAACATAACTTTTAAAACATAACTACATTGGGGATCTACTGTAATGGTCTCGTTTTTTTGTGCTTTTTTTTAAACACAGAGTTTAACATCATTTTAAATATTATTTTTTTATTTTCTTCTATTTAAAATTTGCATAGTTATGTAGAATTCTTAATCAATATAATTGCCTATTATCTTGTTTGATATTTTATACAAATAGACCCAATATAATAGTTTCTGTCATTTGTGTCATACTTACAGATAGTAATGATACTGATTTTCCTTTGTTGATACAGCGTTTTAAGCGATGCCCCCAGCATCCTAACCCTACGTCTGTTTGAATTTATTGTATTTCTGCAAGGCTATGAGGGATACGCCATGTCAGCTCTTTCACATTTTATTGAAAGCGCATCTATTATTTTATCATATTGCGTAAAAATGTAACCTCTATTCTAGATATTCTACTGGTTATGTTTGATATAAAGTTAGAGATTTTAATGGCAAGGTCAATTTATACTCAAGAAGGCACATTTCACAATGAATGTAAACATATATGTAATAGAAGATAGCTATAAAAAATATACATTTTAAAATATACAGTATAAACCTTAATTTGCATATATTACATTAACCCAGTAATTTCAATATTTTAGCTCTTATAATGTCTTAGGTACGTCATAATTTTATCAGAGGAACTAGTCAACTGACATGTTTTGTTTTTTATTAAATGGTAAATTCATGTTTATGAGAGTTTTAGAGTTATGAAACTGGTAGTGTAATTTCTAATACTTTATTCATTTAGTTCATATTTGTGTGTTGAATATTTGCATTTACCTTTAAGAGACCACTTTATAATGTTTAATTTAGGAGTAATGTATTTGATATATATACTGTATATATATATATATATATATATATATATATATATATATATATATATATATATATATATATATATATATATTTCAATGTAACGTTAGCACTCTAGGATGACTTTTTAGAGCCTGAGTCATAAGTGTGTCTAGGCATACAAAAAAAAAGACTTTTCTCTCCTTTTCAACGTTTTTACATTTATTGGTTCCAACGTTTTGGGCCCCAGCTTGGGCCTTTGTCAAGGTAACATATAATACAAACTGACACAATACTTAAACCCTATTAAACCCCTCCCCCAATCACTCACTCAGGTGATGCTCTATGACCCTGTGGTTCTCTGATTTTCTTAAGGTGGAATCTGAATGCTGCTTACTATGCTGCACACTGGAATTTTCCAATTCTTTACCTTAAAAATAAAGTAACATATTATTAATATATGTGACGGATCCCCGGCTACCCCGACTGGGTAGCTCCGCCAAAGGGGTCCTTCCGCTGCCTGGAACAAGCTGCTATGTAGCCCAGGAAAGTGATTCTAGCAGGAGCCCACCTAAATGACTAGACAGACTAGCATTCAGGTGAAATAAGAACTGATTTTATTGGGACTAAAACACATCTTTTATACATACAACTCATCTTGATAAGACATGAGACAATTCCACAGTTTTCCCGTTATTCCCGTGGCCCTAGACAGGCTTGCGCTGGCCATAGCAGCCGGGAACCTACAGATTCCAAGTACCCAGGGTGGCTGTTTTCAAGGTGATCACGGGGGAGTGGCGGCACTTCCAGGGTGACATTTTAAAGCTCTCAGAAACTCGGTTGAGCCATACAAGGGGATTATGGTCAGTGAGGATGGTGAAGGGTCTTCCATATATATATGGAAGGCTTTTTCACACTCGGTGGACCACAGGACCTGTCGGGGAAATCGTTTACGGGTCAGGTCAGTCAGGGGTTTGGCAAGGGTGCTGTAATTGGGGACAAACCTCCAGTAGTAGCCTACAGTACCCAGAAAGGCAAGGACTTGGGTTTTGTTCCTGGGGGTGGGCCAGTTAGCTACTGCCTCGACTTTGGCTGGTTCAGGTCACTGCTTGCCGCAGTCGACGCAGTGGCCCAAGTATTGAACCTCCGAGCGCCCAATGGTACACTTATTTGGCTCGAAGACGATCTAAGACAACACCTAGGTGGACCAGATGGTCCTCACAGGTCTCACTATAGATGGCAATGTCATCCAGGTATGCACAGGCATAGTCCTGGAGGCCATCTAACAGGCGGTCTACCATTCTTTGGAAAGTGGTTGGGGCGTTCTTCATTCCAAACAGCATGACCTTAAACTGGTATAAGCCGAAGGGAGTGAGGAAGGCAGACTTGGGGAGGGACTCAGGGTCGAGGGGAATTTGCCAATAACCCTTGCTTAGGTTGAGAGTGGTCAGGAAGTGACCCGGGTGATTCGATTTAACAGGTCATCTACTTGGGGCATGGGATAGGCATCAGAGGTGGTTCTGTCGTTGAGTCTATGGTAGTCAATGCAGAACCGGGTAGTTCCATCCTTCTTGGGTACTAACACTACTGGGGAGGCCCAGGGACTGTTGGACGGTTCAATGACACTGAGGTCCAACATTCCTTGGAGCTCCCGGTGCATACTTTCCCTGATGGCATCTGGGATCCTGTAGGCAGCCTGTCACAGGGGGTCTGTCCTGGGGTCTCCACCCAGTGGATGGCTGTGGTGGTAAACCCAGGGACAATAGAAAACATGTCACTTCTTTGTTCCAGGAGTCGCCGGACCTGCCTTTTCTGTCCGGGTTCTAACCTGTCATCTAGGGATATGTCATCCACCCCCTGGGGGGCGTCAGTAGGTCTGGGAAGCTCTGGCATTGTAAGACTTTCAAAGTCCTCCACTGCGGTGCACAGATAATGGCGACATATCTGGGTCTTTCTATGTATGCCTTCAACATGTTCACATGAAAGGTCTGATGGATCCTTTCATCTGAACACTTCACTACCAGGTATGTGGTGTTGTTCAGTTGTTCCACAACCCGGTAGGGTCCTTGCCAAGAAGCCTGTAGCTTGTCTGTTTTGACAGGCTTCAGGGCGAGGACTTTATGTCCCACTATCAGGGTTCGGGTACGGGCATTGCGATTGTACCATCACTTCTGTCTGTGTTGAGAGGCCTGAAGGTTCTCACGGACCTGGGCAGCCAGGTCCTGCAGCCAGTTCCTGAGCTTGAGTACGTACCCCATGACAGAGTGCTCTTCCCCCTGTGGTTCCCTCCCAGTGGGCTCATACCAACTCTAGCAGGCCCCTAACCTTTCGACCATACAGTAGTTCAAAGGGGGAAAAGCCTGAGGACTCCTGAGGCACTTCTTGATATGCAAAGCAGTTGCTTTAGGGTCCCGTTAAACTTCTCACACAGCCCATTCATCTGGGGATGTTAAGGGGCGCTGTGCAGGGGTTTAATCCTGCACAACTTCCAGAGTTGTTGAGTGATTTCCGCAGTGAACTGTGTTCCCTGATCGGAAACCACTTCCCGAGGGAAGTCTACCCTGGTGAATATCCGGAGCATCTCATCTGCTATGGCCTCCACCTGGATATTGGCCAGGGGGATTGCCTCTGGGTATTGGGTGGCATAGTCTACCACTGTAAGGATGTATTTCTTTCCTGAGGGGCTGGGCCGAGCTAGGGGCCCCACAATGTCTACTGCTACTCGGCTCCCATCTTTCCAACCTTCTGGCAAACCTCACAGGATTTACAGTATTCCTTAAAATCGGCTGTAATGCCTGGCCAGAAGAAGGTTTGAGTCAAGCGGTGGTGGGCCCTTTTCTTTCCTAAGTGGCCGGCTAAGGGAATTTCATGCCCTATTTTCAAAAGGTTTGACCGAAACTTCTTCGGTACGACCAGCTGGGGTTTGGGCACCAGTCCTTTTCTCCTCTTGGAGATCCGGTACAGGAGCTAGCCCTCCCTCTGGAACCGTTAGTCTCCAGGGACCTGGGCGTCAGCACCTACTTGGTCTCGGTAAGGGGCTAGGCTCGGGTCGCTCAAGGTCTCTTTGGCGAAGTTGGAGGGGGTCGCCCAGGAGGGGGGGTCGGCAAGTTCGGGGTTAGTGGGAACGGGCCGTCGGGGGAAGGTAGGAGTTGGGGTAGTAAGTCTTACTTGGGTCCCCAGAGTTGGTGAGGTGCCTTGGCATCTGGCCTGCTGGTGGGTAGTCACTGGGCAGGTGTCCGGAGAGGTATTCCCCACAAAGGTGGAGACAAGGTGCCTGAGGTCGTTTCCCAACAGGACCTCGGCAAGGATGTGGTGCATAACACCCACTTCTACATTTGGGGAGTCGGTTTTCCAGTCCAAATGGACCCAGTCTGTAGGGATCTTGAGTACATCACCTCCCGCTACCCCCACAGCAAGGGTTCGCCCAGTGCAACCAGAGGGGGGAACGAGGTGAGGCTGAATCAAAGAAACGGTGGCCCCAGTATCTCTCATTCCTTGAGCCACCTGCCCGTTGACCCAGACATCTTGCCGGTGTTGTTGTCGGTTGTCTTGGCCCACTGAGCTGACATGGTGCAAGACACCCACTTCTTCTCCTGTCCACTCAGCATAGGGGTTAGAGCTTGCTGTATGTGCACAATGGGCAGCACCTGATAGGTGCGGGCTTGAGGAGTCCCCCACAAAGTTGGTGCAGGGTTCCTTGGCGGCTGGGCTGGGGGGTTTCTTTGTCTGGTTGGGCAGTTCATTATAACATGTCTGGGGTGTCCACACCCATAACACCCCCGGGAACTGCTGCCTCTGGCCAGGTAGACAGGGCGGCGACCGGGTCTGGGGCTGCCAAAAAGCTGTTGGGGGTCAAGCTGGGGCTAGAGTAGAACGAGTTGCTGGCCAGAGGTCGGTGGCCGCCTGGCGCCGGGCATCCACATACTGATCAGCCAGGGCAGCGGCTTGGTCAGCTGTTCTGGGTCCCTTGCCTTTTACCCAGTCCCTTATCTCTGCTTGTTGTAGAACTGCTCCAAGAGGATGAGTTGAACAGCTCCATCTAGGGTGGTGATGTGGCACCCCATAACCCAGGAGTTCAAGGATCGAGCTAAGTGGTGGGCTCCTCTTGTCTCTGTAGCCCCCAGAATCTTAGCCGGATACGCTCCTTCACCCTGTCATAGTTGTCTTGATCCCCGAAAGGGACAGTGTGGAAAGTCTCCAGGGCCCTACCGGACAGTTTCCAATGAGGATAGTAACCCTGTTGGCATCAGTGACCCCATGCATCCAGCACTGGGTCTTGAACAGCTGTACTCAAACAGCTGTAGGTAGCGGTCGATATCCTTGCTCTCATCATCCTGGAATGTTCAAAAAGCCCCGTAAGGTAGTTTCTTGGGCCGGGAAGGGGGGTCCAGGGGATGAGGCATAAACCCCCCATAGACTTCTGAAGCTCCAACATATGTACCTTAGTGGAGTCAGTCACTATCCTCGGGGGGGTTAGGTCCATAGAGAGCCAGTTGCCACTGTACTTGCCACTGCATGTCGGACATTGTAGTCCCTTGAGTGGAGGCTGTACTGGGCCATCCCCCACTTTGGTCGCTGTCAGATCCACCAGCCTGTTCGCTAGCCCGATCATCCTCCATCAGTTCGGCTACGAGCACTGCCTTTGTCTTTGCCAGCGACTTTTCCTCTAGCCTGCAGCAACATTCTCAATTCTTCCTTCCGGAGCCCATGGTACTGCTCCATCCGGCAAGATCTTCAGTTGGTGGTTTGGATGTTCCAGGTAGACGGAAGCATCCCACCACTGCCAACCAATGTGACGGATCCCTGGCTACCCCGACTGGGTAGCTCCGCCAAAGGGGTCCTTCTGCTGCTTGGAACAAGCTGCTATGTAGCCCAGGAAAGTGCTACATAGCAGCTTGTTCCAGGCAGCAGAAGGAGCCCACCTAAATGACTAGACAGACTAGCATTCAGGTGAAATAAGAACTGATTTTATTAGGACAAACACACATCTTTTATACATACAACTCATCTTGATAAGACATGATACGATGCCACAGTTTTCCCGCCCTCCTAGACAGGCTGCACTGGCCATAGCAGCCATGAACCTACAGATTCCCAATACCCAGGGGTGGCTGTTTTCGGAGTGATTCCGGGGTAGCAGTGGCACTTCCAGGGTGTCATTTTAAAGCTCTCGGTCCCCAGGATACAGTCCAAAAAGCGACATGATCCGTGGCTGGGGACCGGAGTTATGCTGGGTTAAACGTCCACCTGGAAGTCCAGGGAGAATAGGGGTTATAGGGGGAACCGGAGCCCCCGGTTCCCAAAGGAGATCCCTTCAGGCAATCACCCCACCTCTGGCCCACCCTGAGAGGCAGCAAACCCCAGAAGAGCGGAGCTCTGGGACAAAGGGCCGCTAGAGCGACCTGGGTCAAAGGGTACCGGTAATCCTGGATGATGCGGCAGACCAGTAGTTCCAGGGGCCCGGCCGGCCGAAGGGGAAAGTGGCGGTCAGCAGCCAGCTCTTCCAAGATGACATGTAATACACAAAACAATGGGAACAGAAGGTCTGGGGAATCACGGTTGCTCTGAGGAGCCCCAAACCTCCGAGAGATTGCAGGGGTGAGGTCATAGGGGGGTAAGGGATCAATCCCTGCAGCCTAGTATCTGTGACAATATACATCTGTCATATAAGCAACACTAGAACTAGAACATTTGTTTTAGGTTTGCAGGGTAATAAACATATTTACAAGTGACTACTATTTATTTATAAATAATTTACAAACTGATTACTATATCCCATTCATATGTGGTATAAGGGTCCATTGTTCAATCATATCATCAGGTAGAATTCAGCTTATAGAGTTTTAGATTATAGAATTTGAGATTACCTGCTCTACAAGAAACAGGATAAAGACAGGTATGTATTCAAGCCCCTGGGGTGGACTGTGTCTAGCTCATATATCCATCTAGCCTCTCTTTGTAATAACATGGTCTTTCTATCCCCCCCCCCCCTCTTTTCAGAGGTTGTATTTGATCTATAGGACAGCATCTGAGACTAGACACTGAATGGCCCTTTTCCTGAAAATGTTTAGCTACAGGCTGATCTGACTCCCCTTTCCAGAGCCTGTCTGATGCTGGACCTGTGCACTGCCATTTTTTCCTTCAGCATACATTCCATCTTCCCTATATACTGTACATGTCCCAACACTGGAACTTGATCATATAGACCACATATTTGGGCTCACAATTTAACGGCTGTTTTATGTCATATTTTCTACCAGTGTGGCTATGTGTGAACATACTGCCTAGGATTAAATTGTCACATGTTGGGCATCCATGACACCTATAGACGCCTGGTCTCCTCGTCAAAAAATGTTTAACGGTTTTTCATATTTATCTGTGGCGTCTGCCTGTACTAGCATATCTTTCAAGGAACGTCCCCCTTCTGTAGGAGAATATAGGGAGTTCTTTGGTGAAATATTTTAATCTCTCACCCCCTTGTAGAACTTTCCAATTATCCTCGATAGCTTTTCGTGGTATCCAACTGTCTATTGTATAGTCAGTAACTAAAAATAGTCTATCATCGTTCTATCTCTTTCTTTCTACTTTTTGTTCTCTGCAGTTGTTGCCTGTATTTTGCTATCTCGTAAAATATCTGTTGGATATCCCCTCTTTGAGAATCTTTCACCCATTTCATCCACAGCTTTTTCTACTTCCTCTAACTTGGGGGTAAGTCTCACGGCTCTCAACATTTGAGCCACCTTATGAAAATTGGGGGAGGGGTTTAACAGGGTATAAGTATTGTGTCAGTTTGTATTATATGTTACCTTTACAAAGGCCCAGGTTGGGGCCAAAACGTTGGAACCAATAAATGTAATAACGTTGAAAAGGAGAGAAGAGTCTTTTTTGTGTATATATATATATATATATATATATATATATATATATATATATATATATATATATATATATATATATATATATTAATATTAATATTAATTTGCACTTCAAATTTCCTACTAAAATTACTTCCGAACTAATGGTAGCCTTTGCATGTGTCCCCCACCAGTTAAAGGGACAGTGTTTTATTTTTTTATATAACAATGAAATGTAAAGATTCTTAAACTGAAAACTGAAATGATTTTTTCCTGATGTCCCATGATTTGGGGAATATCTTTGTAAGGGATTGTACTGAGCAGTTAGTTTTAAGACAGTATCATTTCCAGTATGCCCAGATGGAACCTGGAGGTACAGCCTATTATGTCCTTCTTTGATACATTAAATGAACAGTAAATTCAAAATAAAACTTACATTTTTAAGGTAGAGAGTGCAATTTTAAACAACTTTCCATTTTAGTTATATTATCAAATTTGCTTTGTCCTCTTGATATTCTTTGTTGAAGAAATCTAGGGAGGCTGATAGGAGCTCAGGAGTGTGTACATGTCTTCATGTCTTTGTAATCTCACCTAGGATTATTCTTTAAGAAACGATACCAGGTGAACTAAGTAAAATTGATAATAGAAGTAAATTGGAAACTTGTTACGTCATGGTCTAACCATTCAAATTAAAGTTGAATTTTTACTTTACTGACCCTTTAAGTGTCACCCTTGCTTCTTTTATATATTTGTACAATTTTAAATGCAAAGTGTTGTCTCTGCTTGCGTCATTATGTTATCAGCAATATTAGTAAATATGAGATAACTTTAGGGGTAAACGCTAACCTTTGGCTTTCTTATGTGTTGTGGAACTTTCCAGTAGCAAAGGGGTCAACAAGAGTGTGCTTTTCTTATGATAAGATAAACACACATTTTCATCTTGCATATTGATTAAGAATTAATCTTCCATATTAATGGTTCTGTTTACCTCTAACTGGGCAATTTTACAAGTAAACCCAGGGTTATAATACTTGTCCAAACCACCTGATCATTAAGGATGGGTGAATATTTTGCAACATTCAAAAATGAAAGGAATCTTAACACATTTGTTCATTTGTTTCTCATTTCAAATGTTTGTACAACATTCTAACATTTGTTTAATGTAATAGTATTGCTAATGCTATCTTTAAATTCACTATTCAAATGATGCAATATTCAAAATAGAAAAAGATTAATCTACATATTTGTATCTATTATGTATCAATTTACTACATTCCCTAGAATATGAACTGATGAGCTTCTGAATAGTATAAGTTAAACTGAATATCCACATTTGAAATTTCAAATGTGGATATTTAATCTAATAATGAACATTATACAATGAAAGTGACATTTGAATGTAAGAAATAACTTTAGTTTAATTCATTTTGTGGTGTCTTCATCCACAGAACTATTCTTTCAACCAAACAAATTGAACTTTCAACACATTAGCACATCCCTATTGATCATGTCCATATTACATGGTTAAAATTTTCCAACATTAATAGCCAAGTATGATATATATCAAATGATATTAACATTCTTAATTCAATGTTTTCTTTTAATTGTGGTTTGAACATTCCTGAAGGGTGGGGATATTGCAGCAACTTCACCATAAAGAGATTGGAGAGCGAACGGCAGGATGAATGTAAAACAATGTCTTTATTGATCCAAAATTAAAAGCTGATGGTACAAACAGCGGAGAAAGTAGCACACAAGCACCTGGGGTAGGCAAGCTTACGCGTTTCGGCTGTTAGGCCGTAATCGTAGCATGAGGTAGCCTATACCAGGTGAAGCTTATATACATACAAAATTAATAAACATCACAGGTTAAAGGCTAAAACAACTCCCCTTGGTGAATTAACATTTGGTGTGCCAGAAACCAATAATGGAACCAATGATATGAAACTTATTATATTGTTATGTAAATACAGAATTGAGAAAGAGAATATTGAGTCAAAATTACATTATAATGTAAAAATTATTATGTAAACCATATTACATTACATTATAGAACAGGATAATTCTAGCGACCCTCCACTAATAGAGACTAAAGATGATGGGTCATACAGCACAATACATATGTGTACATATATACATGTCTTCAATAAATGTATGCTGAATGGGTGTAGGATAAGCAATATATACATATGCTAATATCAGGGTTACAAAATATCATAAATGCCATAGAATCAATGGCATATAGCTATAAATAAACGAACAAACATGTGGCACCATACGGACTATATCTTAAACAAAGGTGTCCCTATAGTAAATATATATATATATAGGGGGTAGTCTATAGTGATGTCACATGTCTACGGATCAAGCCTATAAGCTAACCTAAGATATAATTAACCCAAACAGTCTTTAAACACATGTAGGTCATATATGTGCCCTCACTAAATTTATAGCAATCAGATCAATACCTAAAAGGATCCATATAATGACCAATGAATATACTAGTGATCTACAGAATATCTGATACTGTAAATAGCATGTATATAAATGGTGAATGGAAAAGAAGACAAAAGAGCAAAGTGATTTTACTATTTTGTTAAAGAAACAAGTTCGATGCAATAGAGGAATGTATGGTTACTACACACTGGAAAAGGGATTATTGTTATGATTATTTATTCCCAGTAATTAATGAGATCGAATTCGGAGTTTAGTCCGTACGGAATTTTGGTCTCCAATTTGAAGATCCACAGCATCTCCCGCTTCCCCAAGATAGTATCCCTATTACCTCCCCTTTTGGGATAAGGAACCATATCAATGGGTTGCCAGGAGAAGCAGGACAATTCCTTATTGTGAACCACTGAAAAGTGGTGTACCAGTGGGGTAGAAGCTTTGACCACTCTGATGGTAGAGAGATGTTCTCTCACTCGAGATCTAACATCTCTCGTCAAAAGTCCTGTATATTGTTTGCCACAGGCTGTGCATGTTATACAATATATAACATAGGTAGAAGTGCAGTTGAGACAGAAGTTAATATCATAGATTTTGCCAGTTTTGGTAGATCTAAAGGTGTCAGACACTATCAGGTACTCGCAAGCCCCACATCTGGAGCTGCCGCACTTGTATGACCCTTTGTGGGTAAGCCATGAACTAGTTTGTAGTAATGGCTTCTTAAGGACCGTAGGTGACAACATGTTACCCAGTGTCCGATTCCTACGATAGGAACATCTCACCCCCTCTTGAACACAATCTATTAATCTGTCATCCGCAACAAGCATCTTGAAGTGATTTTTGACTATATTGCATATTTCTTCATATTGGGAACTAAAGTCAGTGACAAAAGTAACACCCTTGTGTGTTCTCTCTTTCTTTTGTTTGTCTTTAATTAAATCTGATCTATGCAATTTAGAGACATCATTGAAGGCTCTCTTGACTGTGCTACATGGGTAACCCCTTTGTAACAAACGTTTATCAACCTCCTTCATCTGGTACTGACAATCTTTTATGTCTGTACAATTTCGTTTAACCCGAATCAATTGTCCCTTAACTATCGCATAGGGTACGTGTTTAGGGTGGCAACTCTTTGCATGTAGCAATGAGTTGCCAGAGATGGGTTTTCTATAGAGACTGGTAGTGATTGTTCCATCAGGGCTGCCTATGAGTGTTATATCAAGAAAATTTATCTTGATCTTGTCTGTCTCATGGGTGAACTTTAAACCAATATTATTTGTATTGATATTTTTAATGAATAATTCCAAGTTTAGTTCACTGCCACTCCAGATCAGAATTACATCGTCGATAAAACGATGAAAAAACACTATCTCAGGCCTGTAGGGGTTTTCCTCTCCAAAGATGTGGGACAGCTCCCACCAACCCATGAATAGGTTGGCATAAGAGGGGGCAAACTTAGCCCCCATAGCTGTCCCACATCTTTGGAGATAGAAAGTGCCCTCAAATTCAAAAAAGTTGTGTGTTAAAAGGAATAAGGTCACCCTTAGGACATACCTTTGGAAGTCCTCAGAAAAATCAGACCATTCCTTAAGAAAGAATGAAATAGCTTCCATACCCTTGTCATGGAGAATGGACGTGTAGAGGGCCATCACGTCAACAGTCACCCAACTGTGGAAAGCATTATTCCAGACAAAATTATCTACCAAGTTCACCAAATTATTGGTGTCTCGTAGGAAACTCGGTAGAGCCACCACAAATGGTTGTAATATCATGTCGAGCCATTGTGAAAGGTGCTCAAAAAGAGACCCTATTCCACTGACTATGGGGCGACCTTTCACGTTCTGAAGGGACTTATGCACCTTTGGTAGCTGATGGAAGACTGGGGTAACAGGACACTCTATATAAATATAGGTGGCTGTATCAGAGTCTAAAAATCCTTGTTCCATTCCATCATCTACCAGGTGTTTTAGTTCCCTTTGGAACCTTCTCGTGGGGTTACTCGAGAGCACAGTGTATGACTCGGGGTCTTCCAATTGTCTTAGTGCCTCCTGTATGTAATCATTTTTGTTTAAGACAACCACTGAGCCTCCCTTGTCTGCATTACGCACGACAATATCCTGATTGTTAGTCAGTTGTTCAAGGGCTATTTTTTCGGTTTTGCTCAAATTTTGTGGTGTGTCCCTAGTAGTCATAGATAGGGCTCTTAGATCCCTTTCTACTCTTCTATAGAAAACTTCAATGATGTTCCCCCTGCTGTGAATGGGGTAAAACCTGGAGGGATTTTTAATACTTTTAACACGTGAGATTGTCTCTACAGGGGCCGTGTTATTGCCTTCAACCATTAGATGACTAAGAGAAATCAAATCACAAGTTTCAGTGAAGGAGAGATCAGTATTAAAATTATTGTTGACCCAATTCTTCATCACTGGCTGCTCAGATGTCCCGTTGTCAGCACCAGAAAAGTGGCCTTTTAGAGTGATATTACGAATTAACCTATTCACGTCAATGACTGTCTTGAATAGATTAAAATTAATTGAGGGAACAAACCCTAGGCCAAGTCCTAGTACTCGCAACTGGGCATCAGAGAGATCAGTGCTGGAAAGGTTAATCACACAATTTATTTGTACTTCGTTTGTCTGTTCTCTCTCAACTGATAACCCTGTATGATTGGTTTCAATTTCCCTCCCCTGTCCGGTTTGCTCTGGGGCAAGGAAAAAACCTGTTCAAGTTGGGAGTTGTCATTGTCAGAATTGACATTAGTTGCACTTCTCTCAATGCCAGGACAAGTTATATTACTGTTAGAAGATGTATTGGGCTGATGTAATATCTCAGGTGAGGCAGTGGTACAGTATCTACTACCAGAGTTTATATGAGCGACATTTAAATGTGTATTTTTTTATTTAACAACAGCCGGCTCGATTACTGGAGTATTCTTAAGGATACTCTTAACTCTAGTAGTAGATATTGTTTCATCCCCACTGGTACCTGATCCGTCATCACCTGACTCAGCTTCTGTGTCTGAAAACCTGACCTGAGACTGTCTACCACCACCTCTACCTCCTCTACGACCTCTATTCCTTCTTCTGTTTCGATTTTGTTGTCTTCTAGTGTAAGATCGTTTACTTCTGTTCCATATATATACAGTGTTTGTGTTGTAATCAGTTTGATCACGTATGTATTTGGCATGTTTAATGTCAATAACCTGTTTCTTAATGTCAGACATCACATTCATTAGTACTAGATCAAATTTACCATAATCTACATGATTTTGTCTAGAATTTAACTCAATTTGTAACAAACAAATTTCTTCTCTAACTAAGACAAGCATTCTAGTTTTAAAATCACATAACAAGGACATTAGTCTTAGTGAGCAATCTGATAAGATATTATTCCAGACCTCCATAAAATCCTTGTCATCAGTATCAAAGGTAGGAAACTTATTTATCCTCAGACCTCTGGGAATAATCCTTAGCTCAATGTATTTGTTGATAGACCAAATGTCCCATTGCAATTTAATCTCTTTAATTTTTAATTTTTCAATATCATCAAAGAGTTCACTGAAAGTGAAGAATGATTTGTCAGTAGAGAAGATTCGTGATAGATCAGAACCAGGATCAGTTTCAGTCTCTGAGGGCAGTAACGAATAGTACTGCTGTACTGTTTGTCCATCTAGTATACCCTGCATAATGAAATCTCACCCCCTGGTGCTGCCTGTAGCACCTAATAGACGTTAAACCAACAAGATACAGATTGGGGAGAGATTTCATATAACAGAATAAAATCCTCTGCTCATGTGTACAAAGTCTTAAACATAAAGATTGTACACCGGTATGGGGGGCAATTACCTCAATTCGATCCACTTAGTAGTGCTTGTACACGTAAACCAAACACATAATTAGGTGTCTCACCACCAAAGATAGAGTCCGTGTAACTTACGGTTGTATTCTATACAAGTAGGAATGGGTCCGTGATTGTACAATGTCTCCTGATACAATTTCTCGCAGAACCAGGCTGCGATCGTGGGACAGGTGGAAAGCGGAGGGACGCTGAACTCCCAGTCGACCAGGCAGCAAGACATAAATGCAAACACTATGGTTTGGAGTAGAGAGAAAGATGAAGCTTTCATTGGTGATTGCAGGGAAATAATATAAAAAGATTGAAAATGCAAGGTTGTGGTTTTATGCATTATTGTCTGCAATTGTTGCTAATAAAACCACATTCTGTGGAAAATCATGGCCATAGAGTTGCTGTACAATTTTATGTTTTCTACAATATCTCAACAGTATAAGTAACTCCAATTTGATTCATCTCCTATCTGAAACACAAAGGCCTTAGAACAAGTTCAATTTATTCTTCCATTTAGATCACATCTAGGTCTATTAAAGTCAGCAACTCCAATCTCACATGTGAGTGAGGGCAAGCTTTCTTAGATTGAAACAATGGCTGAACTACTCAATAGAAGAATTATATAACTGAAATTATCACACATCCAATGTATACTGTTGTTCAAGAGAAAGAACATATTTTTTATCCTATGGTCTATATACTGCAAATCTAATTCATATATGTATAACTTTATGTTTTAATTTACCAATGACTAGATATTGTTGCATACAAATAACTTATTCTCCGCTACTAGTGCTATCTTATCGTGTGGAACTAGAGGCTGAGAATTAACAAAGCAAAAATATAATTTTACATAAATAGTATTATTTTAATAATTATTAATGTATTACTAAAAATAGTTACTGAAAGAATTATTGGCATTGTAACAAAAAGTAGCCATGCACATGTATACCATTAGCAACCAGATCTTACAATAAGTAATAATTCTCATGTATGATTTAAATACCAGTCACATAATTACATAATGTGACACAATTAATCCTCCAGATCACACTATAGATTAGTAAGAATACACTACAAATTTTAATATTAAATTGTTCAAAACCTTTATTGTGTGACTACCTAGACCAGTGCTCAAAAAATGTATCCCTGCATCTATGGTTAAGAATCCCCACCCATTATTGTCTCTCACTTTCCCCTGACAGCTGCTACTGACTTCACCCAAAATTTAACTTGGTGCAACGGGATCCTTTCTAGCTCTTGCAGCTCTGAAATACAAATGCATACATTGGGATGAACAAAAGTTTTTGTGGGTTCTGTATGGGCTAGCTCCTGGATGTTGAACAAATTTGCCGACCCCTGACTTAGGTTTTAAAAATCTTAAATAAATCTCAATAAAATTTTTTTTAAATATATTATATAAATATACTATATATATATATATATATATATATATATATATATATATATATATATATATATATATATATATATATATATATATATATAATAAAAAGTACATTATTTTCTATGTGAAGACCATAGAAATGTAAAATAAATGTAATGTGCATTAAGGTTTGTAAAATACATATCTATACCTATATAAATATCTATAGGAATAGATATACAAGTATAATATATATATATATATATATATATATATATATATATATATATATATATATATATATATATATATATATATATATATATATATATATATATATATATATATATATATATATATATATATAAAGTCCAAATAGCTGTGATCAACCCACCTATTGGCAGCTACTTGGGAGCAGATATGTAAATAATATTTCCAAATGAGGTTGATCTGATGAAGGGGACTTGTACATCTCCGAAACGTTAATAAAACTTTGGATTTCTTCACCTTAAAGGTCCTGTGAGTGCATTTCCTTTGGAAATATATATATATATAATAATTCCGGTCAGGTTAGCGAGCGAGTATAGGTGAATAGGTTTTTTTTCAGTTTGCGCTCTCCATTGTTAAAGCGGTCGCAATATTTAGTTAGCATGTGTTGAATTTCACTCTCAAACTAAGATTTTACTTTTAACTTTTAATAGGAGAGCACCTCGATGGGCGCAAAAAGCCTCACTCTAGTGAAGTAAACGGGGGAGCCCTAAATCGGGAAAAAGGAAAGTAACTTGAATGAAGACACAGCAATAGGATATATAAGTGGGAAACATGAATAGAAAGTAGCAGATAATTGATTAAGCATTTCTTTGAGAAAAAAGATGTATCATAGTACATTCTTTGCAACCTAAATATTGTGGTTTGGTTTAGTAGGGCATACAACAATATTTTCTGCATGAATACTTGTATTGGTTTCTAATGAAAGGCTATTCAATATTTTTTTGTAGCATATACTATTGTCATGATCAGAATATCAATACCATGGCAGCTGCTGTCTTGAGGGCCAATAGCTCAACCGTTACAAGAGGTTTTCTATTATGCTATTGTGGCTGTACACTATTGCCAATTACCCATCTTAAAACATTGAGGTCAGTCCTATATAACAACTTCAACATTCTGCCAGCCACATTAATGATGTGAAGGAAAAACACAGTATGGAATCAGAATTTTTGAAATACACGTTTACTAAATTATCTATAGTTAGAAATGAACTGGTTGCATATAAGATCATAACAATGAAGAATTCTCAAAGTATACCCTCTTAGAGCTACAAGACATTGGGGCTGATTTATCAAGGGCCAAACGACCCCTGATGCCCCTGTTTCCGCACGAGCCTTTAGGCTCGCCACAAACAGCAATTATAAAGCAACGGTCTTAAGACCACCGCTCCTTAACTGGTCCGCCGCCTCTAAGGCTGTGGACATCAATACGCCCAATCCTATACAATCAACTGATTGACACCCCCTGCTAGCGGCCAATTGGCTGCGAATCTGCAGCGGGCGGCATTGCACAAGCAGTTAATTAGAATTGCCTGTGCAATGTTAAATGCCAACAGCGTATGCTGTCGGCATTCAGCGATGTCTGGCGGACATGATACGCTGCAGTTTATCATGTACGCCAGACAATAATAATTTGGCTCAATTGTATTCATTTATTTTAGCCTAAACAGCAATTAATTTTTGGGATGGAATTGATCAGTCAAATGGCCAAAATGGAAACAAACCTATTTCAATTTTGATTGAAATCATTTTTGAAATGTATTATTGTTATTAAAAAAAATCTTCCAATAAAAGGTGTTTCTGTTTAAGTATTAGAAGCATATGCACATTTGATAATAAAAGTAAATTGGAAAGTTGTTTTAAATTGTTTTTTTTTATGTCCCTTTAAAGAAAAACAGTTTATTTTAACAGGGTTATTTGTGCTAATTCTGTTTTGCTCAGCAATATTTATGTGAAGTTTTTGCTCCTGGTAGGAAGTTACTTGAGTGAAGATGTTCCTGCTTTTGACATTATACTGTCAGATGATACTCAGCCAAATGGAAACAGAATGTCTTTCCCAGGCTTAAGCAGTTAACCTGCAAACAGCATCACTTTGATATAAAATTGCTCTGCTGTGCATTTTTTTTACAGCAATATCAGTCTGATGTTAAATGGAATCTGCTGATTTTAAGAAATGTGAAAACTAAATGTTTCATTTCTTTATAGTGTTCCTGTGCCAAAATGTATCAGGCATACTTTGAGAAAGCCCTCTGGTAATTGAAGTGGCACAGAGGCCTAAAACTAATTTGTGATTTCAGAGATCACTGATGGGCTGCCCTCAGTCACAATGCCATTACAATTTTTATCACACACTAAAATGTTAATATGGTTTTTATAAATTTACTATAATGACCTAGTTATTTATGAAATGCTGATAATCTGAGGTTCAGTTGGAAGACAGTAGTTGAATAATTAAAAAAAAAAATAAAAAAAAAATAATTATTATGTGTTTCTGTGATTCTGAATGAACATTTTTGTTTAAGACATACTTCAGTGGAAAAATAATAAGCAAGATTATGAGTTAAAGGGACAATCTAGTCCAAAATAAACTTTCATTATTCAGATAGGGCATGTAATTATAAACAATTTTCCAATTTACTTTTAACATCAAATTTGCTTTGTTCTCTTGGTATTCTTAGTTGAAAGCTAAACATAGGAGGTTCATATGATAATTTCTAAGCCCTTGAAGGCCGCCTCTTCTCTCAGGGCATTTTGACAGTTTTTCACCACTAGAGGTTGTTAGTTCATGTGTGTGATATAGATAACACTGTGCTCACGCACGTGGAGTTCAGGTGAGCCAGCTCTGATTGGCTAAAATGGATGTCTGTCAAAAGAAATAAGGGTGCAATTTGCAGAGGCTTAGATATAGGGGCCGAATTAGAGCTGCTGGTGCAACGCCCCCCCCTGCTGAGTCGCGGCCAATCGGCCGCCAGCAGGGAGGTGTCAATCAACCCGATCGTACTCGATCGGGTTGATTTATGGCGATTCCTGTCCGCCTCATCAGAGCAGGCAGACAGGGTTATGGAGCAGTGGTCTTTAGACCGCTGCTTCATAACTGCTGTTTCTGTCGAGTCTGAAGACTTTCCAGAAACACGGCCCTTCAAGCTCCGTTCAGAGCTAGATAAATGGGCCTCATTAGGTAATCACAGAGGTAAAAAGTTTATTTATATAACTGTGTTGCTTGTGCAAAACTAGGAAATGGGTAATGGGTAATAAATGGGTAATAAAGGGATTATCTATCTTTTTAAACAATAACAATTCTGGTGTAGACTGTCCCTTTAAGGGGTTTATTGCAGGGGTTTGTGCTTTTCGGACTTACTGCTCGTATTACAAGTCGAAAGTAAACACGATCGCTTGAGCTCAATCACGATTTACACTAGAATGATTAACGTGACTTCAGGGCTCTGGCTAATTGTTTTTCAAAACTAAAAAGTTGCACAAAACACATCAAAAATATATTGCAAAGTATGGTTACACTTATAATAACACTATCTAATAAAAATTTACACATTTTGCACACAAAATTTATAAGGGCTCAAAGATATAAGGATTTAAAGGGACAGTCAACTAAAAAAATGTTTATTGTTTAAAAAGATACATAGGCCCATGTTTATCAAGGTCTGGCGCACCTGATCCAACAGTGCAGATCAGGTTCACCAGACCTCGCTGAATACGGCGAGCAATACGCTCACCGTATTCAGCATTGCACCAGCAGCTCACAAGAGCTGCTGGTGCAACGCCGCCCCCTGCAGACTCGCGGCCAATAGGGGTGTCAATCAACCCGATCGTACTCGCGGACAGGTTATGGAGCAGCGGTCTTTGTGACCGCTGCTTCATAACTGCTGTTTCTGGCGAGCCTGCAGGCTCGCCAAAAACACAGGACATCAAGCTCCATTCGGAGCTTGATAAATATGCCCCATAATCTCTTTATTACCCATTCCCTAGTTTTGCATAGCCAACATGGTTATATTAATATACTTTTTACCTCTGTGATTATCTTGTATCTAAGCCTTTTCTAAAGCCCTCTGATCATATGACTTTTTATTTATTATCTATTGACTTGCATTTTATCCAATTAGCCACAGGCATGAGCACAATGTTATCTATATGGCTCACATGAACTAGGACTCCCCTTTTGTGAAAGCTAATAAAAAAGCATGTGATAAGAGACTATCATTAGTGGCTTAGTAGCAGTCAGAAATTTAGAGGTCTAAAGGTTATAAAGTAAATTAAAGGGACAGTCTACACCAGAATTTTTATTGTTTTAAAAGATAGATAATCCCTTTATTACCCATTTCCCAGTTTTGCATAACCAACACAGTTATAATAATATACTTTTAACCTCTGTGATTATCTTGTATCTAAGCCTCTGCAAACTGCCCCTTTTTCAGTTCTTTTGACAGACTTGCAGTCTAGCCAATCAGTGCCTGCTCCCAGATTACTTCACGTGCACGAGCACAGTGTTATCTATATGAAATATGTGAACTAACACCCTCTAGTGGTGAAAATCTGTTAAAATGCAATCTGAAAGAGGTGGGCTTCAAGGTCTAAGAAATTAGAATATGAACCTCCTAGGTTAAGCTTTCAACTAAGAATACCAAGTAAATTGGAAAATTGTTTAAAATTACATGCTCTATCTGAATCATGAAAGTTTATTTTGGCCTAGACTGTCCCTTTAATATAACAATATTGGTTGAGCAAAGCTGGGGAATGGGTAGTAAAGGCATTATCTATTTTTGTAAACAATAACAATTTTGGTGTTGACTGTCCCTTTAACAGAGAGATACATACATATACAAGTCTAAAGATGTGTATATATATACAGGTAGCCCTCAGTTTACGCCGGGGTTAGGTTCCAGAAGGAATGGTTGTAAATCGAAACCGTTGTAAATTGAAACCCAGTTTATAATGTAAGTCAATGGGAAGTGAGGGAGATAGGTTCCAGGCCCCTCTCAAAATGATCATAAGTAACACCTAATACATTATTTTTAAAGCTTTGAAATGAAGACTTTAAATGCTAAACAGCATTATAAACCTAATAAAATAATCACACAACACAGAATATATAATTAAACTAAGTTAAATGAACAAAAACATTTGCTAAACAGCATTATAAACCTAATAAAATAATCACAACACAAACTTCACTTGCATTTTTCTGCAAACAGTTCTTTCTATGCATTCCAATCTGGACTGATTTATAGACAGCAAGATCTTGTTCCTTTGAAATCTGCTCGATAGCTCAGGTCTGATTAAACTGATTAATTTCAGCTTGCATGGCTTTGCTGCAACACAACGGATAGCTCCACCTACTGGCTATTTTAATAAATGCACTGCTTCTCAATGCTTTTCAATAGCAGTCACATGACTGTAAAAAAAGGTTGTTATTCTGAAACGGTGTAAATTGAACCGTTGTAAAACGAGGGCCACCTGTATATATATATGTGTGTGTGTGTGTGTGCGCCTATTATATGTTTACACATGTAAATATGTATTTCTTTGTGTATATATGTATTTACAGATTATATATATATATATATATATATATATACACACATTACTACATATGTACACATATATAGACATATACATACAAAAGTGAGTACACCCTAACATTTTTGTAAATATTTTATTATATCTTTTCATGTGACAACACTGAAGAAATGACACTTTGCAATATAAAGTAGTGAGTTTACAGCCTGTATAACAGTGTAAATTTGCTGTCCCCTCAAAATAACTCAACACACAGCCATTAACCCCTTAACGACGCATGTCGTACAGGGTACGTCGCACACAACCTGGTCTTAAAAGACCAGCGATGTAAAAAGACCAGTGATCCTGCTCGCTTCCAGCCGCTTTCCGGTTATTGCAGGATACCTCGATATCGAGGCATCCTGCAATAACACCCCTTGTCCATCCGATGCAGAGAGAGCCACTCTGTGGGCCTCACTGCACCGTACATTGATGGCCGGTATCGTTGGTGGGTGGGAAGCGGGTGGGCGGCCATCGATGGGCCGGGTAATGTAGAGGGGGGCGGGATTGGGGGCACGCACGGGGTGGGAGTGGGTGGGAACCGCTACACTACAGAAAAGTTTTGGTTATCAAAGTAAGAGAAAGGAGTATTTTAAGTTTTAAAAAAAAACAATCAAAGGTATCTAGGAGGGGGGTGGGGGGTTGGTCTTTGGTGGGGGGGAGCTACACTACAGAAAAGGAGAAAAAAAAAAAAAAACAATTTTATTCTAAACTGGGTACTAGCAGACAGCTGCCAGTACCCAAGATGGCGCCCATTAAGGCAGAGAGGGAGGGTTAGAGAGCTGTTTGGTGGGGGATCAGTCAGGTTGGGGGCTAAGGGGGGGTCCTACACAGCAGCATTATTAAATATGCTTTAAAAAAAAAAAATAAGCCTAAATATACCTTTAATTTTAGTACTGGCAGAGTTGCTGCCAGTACTTAAGATGGCGGGGACAATTGTGGATTGGGGGAGGGAAGAGAGCTGTTTGGGAGGGATCAGAGGGTCTGATGTTTCAGGTGGGAGGCTGAGCTCTACACTAAAGCTAAAATTAACCCTGCAAGCTCCCTACAAGCTACCTAATTAACCCCTTCACTGCTAGCCATAATACACGTGTGATGTGCAGCGGAATTTAGCGGCCTTCTAAGTACCAAAAAGCAACGCCAAAGCCATATATGTCTGCTATTTCTGAACAAAGGGGATCCCAGAGAAGCATTTACAACCATTTGTGCAATAATTGCACAAGCTGTTTGTAAATCATTTCAGTGAGAAACCTAAAATTGTGAAAAATTTAACGTTTTTTTTTATTTGATCGCATTTGGTGGTGAAATGGTGGCATGAAATATACCAAAATGGGCCTAGATCAATACTTGGGGTTGTCTACTACACTATACTAAAGCTAAAATTACCCCAAAAACCTCCCTACAAGCTCCCTAATTAACCCCTTCACTGCTGGGCATAATACACGTGTGGTGCACAGTGGCATTTAGCAGCCTTCTAATTACCAAAAAGCAACGCCAAAGCCATATATGTCTGCTATTTCTGAACAAAGGGGATCCCAGAGAAAAATTTACAACCATTTATGCCATAATTGCACAAGCTGTTTGTAAATAATTTCAGTGAGAAACCGAAAGTTTGTGAAAATATTTGTGAAAAAGTGAACTATTTTTTGTATTTGATCGCATTTGGTGGTGAAATGGTGGCATGAAATATACCAAAATTGGCCTAGATCCATACTTTGGGACGTCTACTAAAAAAATATATATACATGTCAATGGATATTCAGGGATTCCTTAAAGATATCAGTGTTCCAATGTAACTAGCGCTAATTTTGAAAAAAAAAAATGGTTTGGAAATAGCAAAGTGCTACTTGTATTTATGGCCCTATAACTTGCAAAAAAAGCAAAGAACATGTAAACATTGGGTATTTCTAAACTCAGGACAAAATTTAGAAACTATTTAGCATGGGTGCTTTTTGGTGGTTGTAGATGTGTAACAGATTTTGGGGGTCAAAGTTAGAAAAAGTGTTTTTTTTTCCATTTTTTTCTTATATTTTCTCATTTTTTATAGTAAATGATAAGATATGATGAAAATAATGGTATCTTTAGAAAGTCCATTTAATGGCAAGAAAAACGGTATATAATATGTGTGGGTACAGTAAATGAGTAAGAGGAAAATCACAGCTAAACACAAACACAGCAAAAATGTAAAAATAGCCTTGGTCCCAAACGGACAGAAAATGGAAAAGTGCTGCGGTCATTAAGGGGTTAATGTTTAAACACAAAAGTGAGTACACCCCTAAGTGGAAATGTCAAAATAGGGCCAATTAGCTATTTTCCCTCCCCGGTGTCATGTGACTCGTTAGTGTTATAAGGTCTCAGGTGTGAAAGGGGAAAAGGTGTTTTAAATCTGGTGTCATCACTCTCACACTCTATCATACTGGTCACTGGAAGTTCAACATGGCACCTCATGTCAAATAACTCTCTGTGGATCTGAATAAAAGAATTGTTGCTCTACATAAAGATGGCCTAGGCTATAAGAAGATTGCCAAGACCCTGAAACTGAGCTGTAGCACGGTGGGCAAGACCATACAGCAGTTTCACAGGGCAGGTTCCACTCAGAACAGGCCTCACCATGGTCAACCAAAGAAGTTGAGTGCCCATGCTTAGCACCATATCCAAAGGTTGTCTTTGGGAAATAGATGTATGAGTGCTGCCAGCATTGCTGCAGAGGTTGAAGGGGTGGGGGTCAGCCTGTCAGTGCTCAGACCATACGCCGCACACTGCATCAAATTGGTCTGCATGGATGTCGTCCCAGAAGGAGGCTTCTTCTAAAGATGATGCACAAGAAAGCCCGCAAACAGTTTGCCGATGACAAGCAAACTAAGGACATGGATTACTGGAACCATGTCCTGTGGTCCGATGAGACCAGGATAAACTTATTTGGTTCCGATGGTGTCAAGCATGCATAGCGGCAACCAGGTGAGGAGTAGAAAGACAAGTTTGTCTTGCCTACAGTCAAGCATGGTGGTGAGAGTGTCATGGCCTTGGCCTGCATGAGTGTTGCCGGCACTGGGGAACTACAGTTCATTGAGGGAACCATGAATGCAAACATGTACTGTGACATACTAAAACACAGCATGATCGCCTCCCTTTGGAGACTGGGCCGCAAACACACCTCCAAGATGACCACTGCCTTGCTAAATAAGCTGAGGGTAAAGGTGATGGACTGGCCAAGCATGTCTCCAGAACTAAACCCTATTGAGGATCTGTAAGTTATCCTAAAACGGAAGGTGGCGGAGCACAAGGTCTCTAACATCCACCAGCTCTGTGATGTCATCATGGAGGAGTGGAAGTGGACTCCAGTGGCAACCTGTGAAGCTCTGGTGAACTCTATGCTCAAGAGGGTTAAGGCAGTGCTGGAAAATAATGGTGGCCACACAAAATATTGAAACTTTGGGCCCAATATGGACCACTTAGGGGTGTACGTTCTTTTGTTGCCAATGGTTTAGACATTAATGGCTGTATGTTGAGTTATTTTGAGGGGACAGCAAATTTACACTGTTATATAGGCTGTACACTAACTACTTTACATTGTAGCAAAATGTCATTTCTTCAGTGTTGTCACATTAAAAGATATAATAAAATATTTACAAAAATGTGAGGGGTGTACTAACTCTTGTGAGATACTGTATATTTATGTGTGTATATATATATATATATATATATATATATATATAAACTTCTCATAAGGAAGAGGCACTCACAGGTCTTAATATGCACAAAAGTACTTTTATTGATTCATAAGTTCAGTCAACGTTTCGGTCCTCGCAGGGACCTTTGTCAAGACTGTTTCCTGTGTTTACAGTGTCTGGCAGTCACCGCTGACTGCCAGACGCTGTAAACACAGGAAACAGTCTTGACAAAGGTCCCTGCGAGGACCGAAACGTTGACTGAACTTATGAATCAATAAAAGTACTTTTGTGCATGGAGGCGGAGCGAGCGGTCTGTCAAGATGGCCGCCAAACACTAAAGCTCTCAAGACAAGCCGGGAGCTACCAAAGTTATCATTAGCTATTCAGCTCTTTTCCTAAAAATTACGACATCTCTAGCCGTCTGAACTAAGCAGGATCATATTGATACCTTTTGGGAGACTTTTATTCCCATACCGGAAGAGATACGAGATACGCTGAGAGGCGGAGGCCTCACAGCCAGTGACGCAGCGGGCCGACGACGGCCGTGTATACAGAAGCTCGGGCCTATGACCGATCACCACCGGGCTGATGTGGCTCACCACTCACCACATATACAGCACTACCGCAGATCGCAGCAGCATTAGGAGAGGATTCTCTGAATGTGACAGAGACGGCTGCGGCTCCGGTGTAGATGACCCCCTCGCTCCGGTGTACGGAGGATATCTGACTAACATTCGCTCTGGATACCGGTAAGCAGCAATTACCAGATGGAGACACATCTTTTACCCTAATGAGTAGTATGAGAACAATATTATACCATAACAACCGGGGGATATGAACTGTGGCGGGCCTAGATGACACACATCTGAAATCACATTATAGAACAGTGGGGGCCCTCTGCATAAAAGGACAGCAATTTACTACACAGAGAGACTGTAGCATACCTGCAGGACATAAAAGCACTTGCTAATCCAAAAAGCCTTGACGATAACAACCCGGCACTGTCATCTTTTACAAGGTTATAACGTTATTCTGCACAATAAGGGCCACTTTAGGACTTTATATCAGGAGCCCACGAGACCTACAAATGGCGCAGAACACTACATACAATATCTCCAGTTGTTTGGAAATCGGCAAGTGATGCTTCATATTATTGCTTAAGATCTATATGATCTCTAAAAGGGTATCAACCCCTTACTATATGTGTATTATTGAATATGCTTGAAAGGAATGCTTATAGATCAGACAAGAGCCAAACAGTGTTCCAAACTGCTTTCTAGGCCCTGAGCCTATCATTAGCCACTCAGCTCTTATACCACTATTATAAATCTACCTTCTGAACCCCGGAAGGCCCCAATGGACATTTTTATTACAACACCTAGATCAGAAAAGAAAGAGTTCTACATAATTTGGTCCTACAACAAAACTACAACAAATACTGACTTGTTGAAAGAACATAGCTTCATCGAGCTTATAGGCCCTGCCTCAGTCCCCTCCCATTTCCCGCTGTCTTCAATGTCAGTGGGTCATATCCACTCTCCCTTTTCCGAGATCGCTCTAGAAGAGTAAAACCCCTGGGGAGTGAGGCCTCCTTATCTACCGCAAGCCTGTCTTTTCTTTCTCAAGAACCGCCAAACTAATATCTATATCTGAGAAAATGTCGCAACGGAGACAAGTAAAGTCGGATAAACCGCAGAAAACCCTTCAAAGGCCACAAGAAGCTGTTAGTACCTTTTTCAAGCAAGTGGATAAGAACAGACACAAAAACAACACGGCCCCCCCGCTCTCATCTGCACCTGATGATAATGAGGGCTGCTCTGACAGCTCCAGCAGCTCTTCACATCAAACACCTGAAACTGCAGCTGACCCACCCATTACCTATAAGACCATCAAAGCTTTAATAGACCAAGTTAAGGTTTGCATAAAAGAGGAATGTGCAGACTTGAAAAAAGACATCCTGGATTTGGGCCGCAGAGTAGACTCACTTGAGGAGCATGAATATGTCTTTTCGCAGAAGATAGCTGATTTGACTTCCAAAGTCTCACACCATCACCAAAATTTCGTAGACATGGAAGACAAAATAGACGACCTCGAAAACCGCACTAGGCGCAATAATTTGCGCTTTCGAGGCATTCCTGAAACAGTCCAAAATAATGAGATACGAGAATATCTACAAGGTCTTATTTCTGAAATAGCCGAGAAAGGAAATATGGAGCTGACGAATGTTACTCTAGAAAGAGCGCATAGAGCCCTGCGCCCCAAACCTGATGAGGACTCTCCACCCAGAGACATTATTGTCAAATTCCAAAATTATCAACACCGAGAAGATATCTACAACATGTCCCGAAAACAACAATCGGTGTCATACCAAGGGCACCGTATACAGATCTATCAAGACTTATCCATAAGGACACTGCAAAAAAGAAGAGATTTTTCGTTTCTGACACTCCATCTTAGGCAACTAAGGATCCCTTATAGATGGGGATTCCCTACCTCAGTGATCTCCATGAAAAATGGGAAGAAATGTGAATGCCGATATCTGTCTGAAGTTGAAAAATTCTGCCATATGTTGGCAATCCCAGTCCCAACCGGAGACATGGATGTACCTCCGCAAAATCCAACGTCAGGAAGACCAGCCTATAAGTCACAAAGAACACCTGGAGTGACAAATCCATCAAGTCAACTTAAAAGGAAGCAGATCAGCCCTGTGGAATCTGACTTAATACAACCAGGCTGACCCCACAAGGATCTCATACCCCATACTCTACTCTGGGCCTAGCCCATCACATCTGGTTAAATTGGACATATCCTACCAAGGACAGATCTCCAGAGATTGACCCCCACTAGATATACACAACAGGGGGCTAGAACATTATGTAATGCCTTGATTACAGAACTATGTGGCAAGTATACCTCCTGTTAGTGCCCTCCGGCACTGCTGACAAGATGACTGTATGTATATCTAAACTGTTTAAGGTTGTTGTTGTTTTTGTCCTTTGTTTTTTCTTAGGCTTCTACAAATTGCAGTTCCTCTTACCTATCACACGTTAACAAAATATATAGGTAAGGAAAGCTCTCATAGGACCAATTGCCGGATTTTAGAGGTCAATGAGCTAATTACCCACAGTTCTTGTTTATTTTATACTATTACCATTAGATGGATAAGGGCTATTACGCTAGTATAATAGCTAGACAAAGAACCAGATAGTTTGAATTACCGTTGTTATACACTCAGCATTAATATGTGAATACACACTCTTGAAATGTTTAATCAAGGCATAGGAAATTAACCCCTGATTAGAGAGGTCTTCAATAACTGTATGACATGTACCTTAGTTATAACTAAACTTTAATTTTAATTAATTGTTATTGCAATATATTTGTTGAGCTGAATATAAGATGCGCTATGTGAGTAGCCACCAGGCTTGTTAACCAGCCTCACCTGTTGAAAGTTTTTCAAGTTTATATATTCTTTTATTAAATACAATCATATATATACTATTGTCTGTGAAGCTGACAAACACTATATACCATTGAGTTTTGTCCTCTACTTATAACCTACTTAGACATTACTCTCCCCTCCAAGTTCCCTCCTTTTTCCCTCCTTTTCCCCTCATCCTTCTCACATCTGCTATAGGTAAACACTGAGCATAAACTCTATATTCATCCACCTCGCCTATAGATTCCACACAGTAAGAATGAACACTGTGACTATAGCAAGCCAAAATGTAAAAGGATTCCTATCCGCTGAAAAACGCTCTATAGCATACTTTGACTTTTATAAAAAGGGCATTGAGGTAGCCATGTTACAAGAAACACACTTTAAGAGACGAAATGAACCCCGCTTAGCCACACGTTACTTTGACAAGCATTTCTTCAGCTCAGGGTTAAGTAGAAAAAATGGAGTATGCATATCAATCAAGCGCAATGTTCCCTTTGAATTAATGCAAAAACATTCAGACAAAGATGGGAGACTGTTAATTTTAGTAGGTTTGTGCTACGGCGCCTTAATCACCCTGGTCAATGTTTATGCCCCAAATAGACCCACACTCAGGTTCTATAAATCGGTCATAAATACCATTCTAGATGTCTCAAAAGGTCCCATCATCTTAGGAGGTGACCTCAACTTCACTATGCACCCTTCTCTAGATAACTCCACAGGGAAGTCATATCTCAGTAACAAAATTCTAAAAGCCAATTGTACGGCCTTATGCTCAATTTCCCTGTTCGATACCTGGAGAATAGCGCACCCCACACAAAGAGACTACACATTCTTTTCCCACCCACAACATTCTTACTCTAGACTGGACTATATCCTTTGTAGCCAGACACTTCTAACTAACCTTATACAGTCTAGGATATCACATACCCCATGGTCTGATCATAGCATGGTTCTATCTACTTTCCAGTGGTCTACTAAACCGATAAACACTTTTAACTGGAGACTAGATGAAACCATCCTGACGAATCAGGAAACGCTGGAAAAACTAACAGAAGCGACTGACGAATTTTTTACTCATAATAAACCTGCAGACACATCTGCAAGAAACAATTGGGAAACGTACAAATGTTATATTAAGGGCTTCCTAATAAAACATACAGCTAAAATACGCAAGATGATGAAGGCCCAAGTAACATCATTGACTGACACTTTAACCACAGCTGATAGGTTACATAAAACTGACCCAACCTCAACCCAAAAACTAATAGATCTCGTCTCAGCCAGAGAAAGCCTAAATAAATTTTTAACCCAACAAGCCCACCTTAGGGCCTTAACTACTAAAGCCAAATTCTTTGCAGAAAGCAATAAAGCCGGGAAGCTTCTGGCGAGATCACTTAAAAAGCAAAAATATAATTCATTCATTAGATCTATTTCACACCCCTCTGGCAGGATGGTGAACAAACATGAAGAAATTGCCGAAACATTCGTATCCTACTACACTAAACTTTATAACATTAACCCCAATATAACCCAAGATTCTAGCAATAGTATAACGAGCTATCTTGCCACTTTAGCACTTTAGAGACCCCTATCATAACAGAAGATGATAGTCATGCCTTAGACGCCCCTATTACCACCCAAGAAATTCTCAATGTCATCAATGCACTCCCTAATGGGAAATCCCCTGGACCGGATGGGTTAACGGCTAAATTTTACCAACTATTCCGATCACAAATGTGCCCACCCCTGCATGCATTATTTACATCTATAGACAAAGGAGAAGCTTTTTCTAGCTCCCTACTAGAAGCTACAATCACTGTACTCCCAAAGGCGGACAAGGTGGGCACCCTGGCGGGTAACTATAGACCCATATCTCTTTTAAATATAGATATAAAGATTTACGCAAAAATTTTGGCTAATCGCCTTAATATGATCCTACCAAAAATTATACATCCAGACCAAGTGGGATTTGTCAAGGGTAGAGAGGCTAAAGATAATACAATCCGTGTCCTGCATTCCTTACAAGCTTCGCATGATAACAAAACCCCCTTGGCGCTCTTATCAACTGACGCTGAAAAAGCCTTCGACAGGGTCAGCTGGCAATTCATGTGGGGGGCCCTGTCGAAGTTTGGCTTCTCTAAAACCTTTATCGATAGAATACAAGCGCTATACTCTACCCCACAAGCCAGAGTACGAGTAAATGGAACTATATCCCACTCCTTTCCAATTACCAATGGAACCCGCCAAGGGTGCCCACTGTCCCCACTACTGTTTGCTCTAACCATAGAGATTTTGGCTATCAAGATCAGAGATAACAAAGATATATTAGGCCTACCATTTAACCAAATTAATCAGAAATGTTTGCTATTTGCAGATGATGTGATTTTTACCTTACGATCCCCTTCTACCACTTTACCCGCCTTGCTACAAACCCTAAAAGAATACGGACGGGTCTCTAACTTCTCCATTAATATGGAGAAGTCGGGAATCATGCTATTAAACTCCCCTAAAAGTGATATAGACTTTGTAACCCAACAAACATCGTTCCAAATTGTTGATAAACTTAAATATCTAGGCCTACTGATCCCACACAATCACCAAGATTTATTTAGTATTAATTATCTAGGCCTCCAAAAATCAGTGAATGCCCTGCTGGAGGGATGGCATAGACAGGGTCACCTATCGTGGATGGGTAGAATTAACACTGTGAAAATGATGATAATACCAAAATACCTATTTCTATTCCAGACGCTGCCGATGGCCCTGCCAACCTCATTCCTAAAAACCCAACAAAATATGATTAACTCATTCATATGGTCCTACAAAAAACCCAGAGTTGCCCAACAGACACTATATATGCATAAAGAAGACGGTGGGCTCAACGTCCCAAATCTCCTAAACTACTATAGGGCTGTCCACTTATCCCGAGTGATCTCGTGGTCTCATTCCGCTGACTCTGCCCTATGGATACAAATTGAAAGCTCTCTCCTGGAGATCAGATCCATGAGAGACGTGGCGTGGCTGCCCAAGTCTCAAAGACCTCAGCTAGCATACCGAAATAACTATGTTAGAGCCACCTTAGAAGTGTGGGACCACGTGATAACACACTTTGCAGACATATCCACTTCTGTTTCCCCTCTCTCCCCACTATTGAATAATCAGACTTTCTTACAGAATTCCTTTTTCTCCCATGTGAACAAAGAGGAACATTTACACAACCTACCTATTTATCTACTAGTGGAATCAGGAAGGATTAAGGATAGATCAAAATTACAAGAGGAACTAGGGCCACCTTTTCATAACTGGTACTCATATCTTCAAATAAGACACGCGCTTTCAGAAAACGCATTTAAAGCTAATATATTTAGATCACTGACTACTTTCGAGAAACTATGTATAAACCCCGAGTGCAAAAAAGCCCACCTATCGCTAGCCTATAAATTACTTAGACGCAATTCCCCGGTTCAACACCCCTCTTTTATTATGAAATGGGAATCAGAGATGATAGATAACTTCACTGAGGAAGAGTGGAGAAATGGCTTCAGAATGACACACTCTGTCTCAACCTCCTTGTTCATATCTGAACTGAATTATAAAATACTCACCCGATGGTACTTAACACCCCAGCGCCTTAGATATATTTATCCCACTGCTTCACCAACCTGTTGGAGACGCTGTGGAGAACTGGGGACAATGACCCACATTTGGTGGGGGTGCCCCCTCTTATCAGAATTCTGGCAAAATATAGAGAGGTGTACTAATAAAATCTTAGGCTTAGAAATCACCTTGAACTCTAGAATTGTATTGCTTAACATGATCCCACCAATACACTGTCTGTATCGCACGAAACTCCTCAAATTGATGTTAGCCTGTGCAAAGAGACTGATACCCAGACAGTGGAAAACGCAAAACATTCCAACACACACACAATGGGTTGTAGAAGTAGGACACGTACTGAAACTAGAAAAACAACATTATTATTATGTGGGAAAACCAGACCCCTTCAATGATATGTTCTTTATTTGGGAACAAGGACTCTATAAACTAAAAGAAGACAGAGAAATCTAAAACACAAAATAAAGACAATCTAGAATTCTACCTTCATTTCTGAACTCTACATACCCCTCCAGCACCCTACCATTCCCTCCCCCCTGATCCTCTCCTTCCTCCCTCCCCCTCCCTACCCCACTGCCCTGTGTAAAGGAGACACTATTATAGGACAGCTTATCAGCAACCAAAGATTGATTGTATTCTCATTGAAATGTATGTTTTTCATGCAATTTCATTTTCAGGATATACCACAGCCTTCTATAAATATACCACTGATCATTATTTTCTGAAACTGCAATTATACACTGTTTCAAATGTTGAATGTAAACTTATCTTTTTTTTTTGTCATATGTATTGTGTTGAAACAAAAAATCAATAAAAACTATTGAATAAAAAAAAAAAAAAAAAAAAAAAAAAAAAGTACTTTTGTGCATATTAAGACCTGTGAGTGCCTCTTCCTTTTGAGAAGTTTCTACCTATTTACCATAGAGTGCACCCAGGCGCATACCACTAACAGTGAGTGCTTGGATCCCAGAATCTTGTATGTATATATATATATATATATATATATATATATATATATATATATATATATATATATATATATATATATATATATGCATTGGAGACCTTTGCTTTATAGTAGATGAAAACATGATAAAACATTTTAATGTAACATTCATATTAAATAAAGTGTTTATGTATTTACTGTAAATATTTCACATTCCAATGTTATGCATATAGTGGAATATGTTCTAAGTAGATACTGTATATATTGTACCAAAATACCATCAGGTATTTGTAGAAATATTTATTTATGAATAAATAGAACATATTCTATTATGTTACAAACATTGGAATGTGATATATTTATATTTTAATGTTGATTTCATATTTTAGGGTATTATTTTTTTTTCACTTTTTCTTTCTCCATTGACTTCTATGGGGGAATACGTGAACGCGCATGCGATATTCTAACTTCAACTTTTTGCGCTCGTTGGGTTTGCGTGCAAACAAAAACAGTTTACTTTCAACTCATGATATGAGAGCAACCGAACAAGCGTAAAAAGCTTACTTCTAACACAATTAACGTTCAAGTGGTAGCGTTAATTAGCGCTCCACTTGTAATCTGGCCCAATGTGTGCTAATCTGTTAGAGGATGTTATTTGTGCACTTCTGATAATTAAACCCTATTGCTATGGTTACAAGTTAAGGGCAATTAGTAACATAGGGGGTGTTATTTTGTGATTTGTTTTGTGCAAATAATGCACAGTGACAAGTTGTAAGTTAAAATGTTTAATGGGACATCAGCAAATTTCACTTTTTAATGAAAGCATTTTTGCAATATATTTATATGAATTAGCAAAAATGCTTCTAGTCAAATATCACTGTTTTAAGTGAGAGCTTTTACTGTTCATGTGTACACAGATCATATTTAAATATGCTTCATGTAACAGTGTTTTGAACAGTGTGTCCAATTAGAGAGCTATCAATAGCCTAGATTTAGAGTTGGGCGGTAGCCGTGAAAACCAGCGTTAGAGGCTCCTCACGCTGGTTTTTACCGCCCTCTGGTATTTGGAGCCAGTCATTAAAGGGTCTAATGCTCACTTTCCAGCCGCGACTTTTCCATACCGCTGATCCCCTTACGTCAATTGCGTATCCTATCTTTTCAATGGGATCTTTCTAACGCCGGTATTTAGAGTCGTGGCAGAAGTGAGCGTTAGAAATCTAACGACAAAACTCCAGCCGCAGAAAAAAGTCAGTAGTTAATAGCTTTCTGGGCTAACGCCGGTTTATAAACCTCTTAACTACTGTGCTCTAAAGTACACTAACACCCATAAACTACCTATGTACCCCTAAACCGAGGTCCCCCCACATCGCCGCCACTCTATTAAAATTTTTTAACCCCTAATCTGCCGACCACACGCCGCTGCCACCTACGTTATCCCTATGAACCCCTAATCTGCTGCCCCTAACACCGCCGACCCCTATATTATATTTATTAACCCCTAATCTGCCCCCCTCACCATCGCCTCCACCTACCTACACTTATTAACCCCTAATCTGCCGAGCGGACCGCACTGCTACTATAATAAAGTTATTAACCCCTAATCCGCCCCACTCCCGCCTCAATAACCCTATAATAAATAGTATTAACCCCTAATCTGCCGTCCCTAACATCGCCGACACCTAACTTCAAGTATTAACCCCTAATCTGCTGACCAAATCTCGCCGCTACTGTAATAAATGGATTAACCCCTAAAGCTAAGTCTAACCCTAACACTAACACCCCCCTAAGTTAAATATAATTATTATCTAACGAAATAAAATAAATCTTATTAAATAAATTATTCCTATTTAAAGCTAAATACTTACCTGTAAAATAAACCCTAATATAGCTACAATATAAATTATAATTATATTGTAGCTATTTTAGGATTAATATTTATTTTACAGGCAACTTTGTATTTATTTTAACCAGGTACAATAGCTATTAAATAGTTAAGAACTATTTAATAGCTACCTAGTTAAAATAATTACAAAATTACCTGTAAAATAAATCCTAACCTAAGTTACAATTAAACCTAACACTACACTATCAATAAATAAATTAAATAAACTACCTGCAATTATCTACAATTAAACCTAACACTACACTATCAATAAATAAATTAAATACAATTCCTACAAATAAATACAATTAAATAAACTAACTAAAGTACAAAAAATAAAAAAGAACTAAGTTACAAAAAATAAAAAAATATTTACAAACATTAGAAAAAAATTACAATTTTAAACTAATTACACCTACTCTAAGCCCCCTAATAAAATAACAAAGCCCCCCAAAATAAAAAAATGCCCTACCCTATTCTAAATTACAAAAGTTCAAAGCTCTTTTACCTTACCAGCCCTTAAAAGGGCCCTTTGCGGGGCATGCCCCAAAGAATTCAGCGGAATTGGCTGTTCCGATCAGCCAATAGAATGCAAGCTCAATCTGATTGGCTGATCGGATCAGCCAATCGGATTGAACTTGATTCTGATTGGCTGATTCCATCAGCCAATCAGAATTTTCCTACCTTAATTCCGATTGGCTGATAGAATCCTATCAGCCAATCGGAATTCGAGGGACGCCATCTTGGATGACGTCCCTTAAAGGAACCGTCATTCGTTGGGAAGTCGTCGGAAGATGGGTCTGCGGTGGAGGTCTTCAAGATGGAGCCGGTCGTCATCTGATGAAGATAGAAGATGCCGCTTGGATCAAGATGGTTGCCGGTCCGGATTGCCTCTTCTTCCCGGATAGGATGAAGACTTTGGAGCCTCTTCTGGACCTCTTCAGCCGCCGGAGTATGTGGGTGGTGGGTTGTAATGTTGGGGGGGGTATTGTATGGTTTTTTTTACAGGCAAAAATACTGAATTCTTTGGGGAATGCCCGGCAAAGGGCCCTTTTAAGGGCTGGTAAGGTAAAAGAGCTTTGAACTTTTGTAATTTAGAATAGGGTAGGGCATTTTTTTATTTTGGGGGTCTTTGTTATTTTATTAGGGGGCTTAGAGTAGGTGTAATTAGTTTAAAATTGTTGCAATTTTTTTCTAATGTTTGTAAATATTTTTTTATTTTTTGTACTTTAGTTAGTTTATTTAATTGTATTTATTTGTAGGAATTGTATTTAATTTATTTATTGATAGTGTAGTGTTAGGTTTAATTGTAGATAATTGTAGGTAGTTTATTTAATTTATTTATTGATAGTGTAGTGTTAGGTTTAATTGTAGATAATTGTAGGTAGTTTATTTAATATATTTATTGATAGTGTAGTGTTAGGTTTAATTGTAGATAATTGTAGGTAGTTTATTTAATTTATTTATTGATAGTGTAGTGTTAGGTTTAATTGTAACTTAGGTTAGGATTTATTTTACAGGTAATTTTGTAATTATTTTAACTAGGTAACTATTAAATAGTTCTTAACTATTTAATAGCTATTGTACCTGGTTAAAATAATTACAAAGTTACCTGTAAAATAAATATTAATCCTAAAATAGCTACAATAAAGTTATAATTTATATTGTAGCTATATTAGGATTTATTTTACAGGTAAGTATTTAGCTTTAAATAGGAATAATTTATTTAATAAGAGTTAATTTATTTAGTAAGAATAAAATTATATTTAATTTAGGGGGGTGTTAGGGTTAGGGTTAGAATTAGCTTTGGGGTTAAAAAATTTATTAGAGTAGCGGTGAGCTCCGATCGTCAGATTAGGGGTTAATACTTGAAGTTAGGTGTCGGCGATGTTAGGGAGGGCAGATTATGGGTTAATACTATTTATTATAGGGTTATTGAGGCGGGAGTGAGGCGGATTAGGGGTTAATAACTTTATTATAGTAGCGGTGCGGTCCGCTCGGCAGATTAGGGGTTAATAAGTGTAGGCAGGTAGAGGCAACGGTGAGGGGGGCAGATTAGGGGTTAATAAATATAATATAGGGGTCGGCGGTGTTAGGGGCAGCAGATTATTGGTTCATAGGGATAACGTAGGTGGCAGCGGCGTGCGGTCGGCAGATTAGGGGTTAAAAAAATTTAATAGAGTGGCGGCGATGTGGGGGGACCTCGGTTTAGGGGTACATAGGTAGTTTATGGGTGTTAGTGTACCTTAGAGCACAGTAGTTAAGAGCTTTATAAACCGGCGTTAGCCCAGAAAGCTCTTAACTACTGACTTTTTTCTGCGGCTGGAGTTTTGTCGTTAGATTTCTAACGCTCACTTCAGCCACGACTCTAAATACCGGCGTTAGAAAGATTCCATTGAAAAGATAGGATACGCAATTGACGTAAGGGGATCTGCGGTATGGAAAAGTCGCGGCTGAAAAGTGAGCGTTAGACCCTTTAATGACTGGCTCCAAATACCAGAGGGCGGTAAAAACCAGCGTTAGGCTACCGCCCAACTCTAAATCTAGGCCAGTGATAGCTTTTGCTAGAAGCATTTTTGCTTATGCAGATATATTGAAAAAAAAAAAACTTCTATTCAACCGAACAATGCATTGATGTGCCTTTTAATTTGGGCTGGCATGTCCCTGTGAAGCATTTTACCACGTATTTATATAGTGAACTCCGCTTTCAATGATAATTGGTAGTAGCTCTCTCATTGTACTAGTATTACTACTTTAGCATTTAATATTTTTTTTAAACCTGGTATTAAGAATGAATACTTGCTATTGTGCATTCAAAAACACTTTCAAATGCTATAAAAATAAATGAATGGAGGTGGAAAAAGTGTTAAAAATTAAAAAAAAGTTATTCTGTAAAGGATAAATAGATTGGGAGTTGGAAGGGTTTATGGGTGTATGCATGCTAGGGGTGATTTATCCACAACCTCATATGACCACTGCTTTTTACACTGCGCTAAGCCTGTTCCACAAGAGCTCCAAATCTGCATTCACTGTTTAGTACATGGAACCCACAGAGTTTGATTGTCAGAAGTGCTAAAATGACAGCTCTGATGAATTAGAATACAGGCGTTTGTGGTCACATATGCACAACTTGCTGGACATGTAAAGGCATGATGGTTAGAGCATTTTTTAGCAATAAAGTATTTTTTAATTAAGGCATGAACATTGTTTCTTAAGACTTAATGCTATTACACAGTTATACTACATTATAGTGTAAATATAACTTTTTTATGCACTGTGCTTTATTGCCATATTTGCTTTATTGTGGTGGTATTGAACCAATAGCTCAATATCTCTGAAGTACACCTGTACATATTTGCAGGTAACAATATGGGCTTGCAATTTTTATGCCTCTATCAGACTTATTGTGAGAAAACTCCTATAGACCCACACCACATACCATATAAGTTCTCTCATATGTTTGCCTGTCTCATGTAATTCATTTGTATGGTTTTGATGCTAATATGCAAGCTTTTACTTTGCTTTCACATGTAAAGCTTAGATTTCTATTAGAGTGCAATACATATTTATTCACTAAAATTACATATTTTTTGCTGCATTTTTTTTGGCAAAGCATGAGAAAATGCACACTTTGGTTTGATCCGTATGGATGCGAATTGTAGAAAAATATGCATGCACTCAAGCGGAACATTTTGTTAGCAGTTTACTGTTCATAATTATATAACACTATGGGGCCGATTTATCATCCCCCGAATGCAGTTGTTTCAACTTGAGCCTTCAGCTTCGCCAGAAACAGGAGTTAAGAAGCAGCGGTCTTAAGACCATTGCTCCTTAACTCGTTCGCCACCTCTGAGGTGGTGGACAGCAATCCGCCCGATCGGATGTGATCGGTTGATTGAAACCCCCTGCTAGCAGCTGATTGGCCGCGAATGTGCAGGGGGCAGCATTGCACAAGCATTTCACTAGAAATGCTTGTGCAATGGTAAATGATGAATGCGTATGCTGTTGGGATTTATCGATGTCCGTCCGTACATTGTTAAATCGGCCCATATAGATTTTATAGACACTACTATAAAGAAGAATTTGTACAGATACTGATCTAAAATAAAGTATAAAACCTTTTTAAAAACTTACTTAGAGCTCCTAGTTTAGCACTATTGATGAGGTTTGACTGGGAAACCCACTCAAAGGGGCTGGGAAGAGCAAACCCTCCCCCTTTCCCTGCATATGAAGAGACTCATTACCTAAACAGGAGCAAGGAGAAGTCTGTAGACTTGGGTCTACATCTGATACTTTGGGGCTTGGTGAGGAGTCTGAAAATCAGCACAATGTTATTGAAAAATAAGAAAAACTATACATTGTTACAAAAACAATCCCAGATGAGCTATACAAATGGATTATCTTGAAAACATTTATGCAAAGAAAAATCTAGTGTAGAGGGTCCCTTTAAACAAAATTGGTACATGGATAACTCCTCTACAGCCTAATGTGATTCACTGTTTTGCATGGGAATGTTTTCTCTGAATAATCCCATTTTTACTTTGAAGTTAAGATTAATTAGAAATCTCCTCATCTGTATAGCCATATTAATAAAATAACCAATGATTGGAGACTACATGCATATCCTGCTCAATGGGCTCAAAGCCTGAGTGCTGCCCTAGAGTGGCAATATATCACACTTGGGTTTGGGAGTGTAGCTTTAGCTAGGGTCAATATTTGTTTAATAATATAACTATCACTTTCCCTAACTTCTTCCTTAATGTATTTTTGAAATAGGAACATGGTCACTTTCTCTCCAGCCTAATGTAGCTCACTCTTTTCCTGGGATTTTCAAAGGTATTTATGAATCTGTGGGATATACAAAGACTATCCTGAGCATTACTTAGCCATTATAGTCAAAAAATTATGCTTGCAAGAGCAATGTAATTTGAAAACTATCGACCCTAGACTGAAGTACCAATTGGGAAGTGCAGAGCACTGCTGGTCCTGAGCAGAAAACTCAGCTGATCCAATCAGCAGTGCTAATCACACAGTTCTGAATGGACCAGCAGTGTTTTCCAATCAGGACCATAATGGTTTCATGTAAATTTTGTGCTGTATATGTTTGTGTTATAATAATTTACCATCGGGCAAGCATGATAGAGCTTCTTCAGTTAATTTACTTTTTACTGTTTCTTTATAGTGTGTTTTGGTTACCTACAATAAAAATATTATTTAAAGGGCCATAATAATAATAATAATAAAAAGTACATGCTTTATTTTGTTAGTGCATATAATTTTAACAATAGCATCATCCCTACACTTTAGCCTTTGCTTATCACCATGTTCACCTGGAATCTTGGATGCTGTGTACAGTTATCATTGCACAGGATGATTTAACTCTGCTGCAGAAAAGACTGCAGCTACTTAATGTTTCCGGCCAGCATAGGTATGTAGACAAATATTAAACACCCTGATTATAGTTGTTATACTAACCCTGCAGGAAATATAATAAATATATATATATATATATATATATATATATATATATATATATATATATATATATATATATATATATATAATTTATTTATTTTTATAATTGAGAAAGTGCCCCTGAAGGATAAAGTGCCTAGGGCCCACTAAAGTTATAATGCAGTCCTGCAAATTGTATAATTCTTTAAACTGCATTACCTTTTTCTCTTGTAATTCACATATTGATTTTTTTTTAAATTGGTTGGCTACAGTAGTTCATATTTTTGTGCATTGTTTTGTTCTCTTCTATTTGAATAATTGCAGCATTGTTGATACATATTTAGTAACAGGTCTGTTCTAGAAAAACTGCAAAATAAACTACCTAAACTTTTTTGTGATCAGCAAATTATGTACTGTTTAAAAAATAATATATATTTTCTTATGGAGCAAAATAATCCCTTTGGTATTTATAACATATGCTTCTAAAATGTGTTTTCTCTGGTGAATTAATTTTACTTCATAGGACATTTGGCCAGAATATTTTCTGCAGTGCATTGCACTTGTTTTAGTACACTTTCCCTTGACACTTTTAATACGAATATTTATAATCAAAAAACATTTATGTGCACATGCTCACACGCGCATACACACGTATCTAGTGCAGGTAGACAAGTCTGGAATATTGAAACAAGAGGCATAATTCAATATAAGGCAGAAACACCACACATGAACACATATGTTGCTCTTATTAATTATATACAAGGGACTAAAAGTCTGCGTCCAAAATTCCCCATACTTACTGCATTTATTTGATAATTTATTAAAAAGTGGGAAAATATGGTAATCGATAGATATCTATTAACAGAGAAAACATTATTTAAAGGGACAGTCAAGGCCAAAAAAACTTTCATGATTGAAATAGGGCATGTCATTTTAAACATCTTTCCAATTTACTTTTAATACCAATTTCTCCAACATTGGTGTGTCCGGTCCACGGCGTCATCCATAACTTGTGGGAATATCTCTTCCCCAACAGGAAATGGCAAAGAGTACAGCAAAAGCTGTCCATATAGTCCCTCCTAGGCTCCGCCCACCCCAGTCATTCTCTTTGCCGTTGCACAGGCAACATTTCCACGGAGATGGTGAAGAGTATGTGGTGTTTAGTTGTAGTTTTTTATTCTACTATCAAGAGTTTGTTATTTTAAAATAGTGCTGGTATGTACTATTTACTCTGAAACAGAAAAAGATGAAGAGTTCTGTTTGTGAGAGGAATATGATTTTAGCAGCAGTAACTAAAATCGTTTGCTGTTTCCACATAGGACTGTTGAGATGAAATAACTTCAGTTGGGGGAAACAGTTAGCAGACTTTTCTGCTTAAGGTATGACTAGCCATTTTTCTAACAAGACTGTGTAATGCTGGAAGGCTGTCATTTCCCCTCATGGGGACCGGTAAGCCATTTTCTTAGTCTCAAACAGAATAAAGGGCTTAATATGGGCTATAAAACTGGTAGACACTTTTATGGGCAAGATTGATTGCTTTATTTGGGCATTTTATACAGCTTGATGTCGATATTCACACTTATAAACTTTGGGGAACGTTTTTTAACGTCAGGCACTGGTTTGGACACCTTTCCAGTCAGGAAGGGCCTTCCCTGTAGTAGGCTGAGCCTCATTTTCGCGCCATTACTGCGCAGTTACTTTTGAGAGCAGGACATGCAGCTGCATGTGTGTGGGTTTGAAAGTAGTTGAAAAAGTTCCTAGAAGGCTTCATTTGGTATCGTATACCCCCTGGGTTTGGATAAAGTCGCAGCAAAGGCTGTAGCTGGGACTGAAGAGGGGTTAAAACTGTAGCCGGCTCCGGTTTCTTCATTTTAAGGGTTAAAGGTCTCAAATTTGGGGTGCAATGCTTTGAATGCTTTAAGACACAGAATTTGGTTAAATTTGAACAATTCCTTCATAGTTTTTCACATATTCAGTAATAAAGTGTGCCCTGTTTAAAATTTAAAGAGACAGTAACGGTTTTGTTTAAAAACGGTTTTTGTACTTTATTGACAAGTTTAAGCCTGTTTAACATGTCTGTACCTTCAGATAAGCTATGTTCTGTATGTATGGAAGCCAATGTGTCTCCTCCTTCAAAATTGTGTGATAATTGTGCCATAGCGTCCAAACAAAGTAAGGACAGTACTGCCACAGATAGTAAAGTTGCCCAAGATGATTCATCAGATGAAGGGAGTAGACATAGTTCTACATCATCTCCTTCTGTGTCTACACCAGTTTTGCCCACGCAGGAGACCCCTAGTACTTCTAGCTCGCCAATGTTTGTTACTATGCAACAATTGACGGCAGTAATGGATAACTCCATAGCAAATATTTTATCCAAAATGCCTGCATTTCAGAGAAAGCGCGATTGCTCTGTTTTAAACACTGTAGAGCAGGAGGGCGCTGATGATAATTGCTCTGTCATACCCTCACACCAATCTGAAGGGGCCATGAGGGAGGTTTTGTCAGATGGGGAAATTTCAGATTCAGGTAAAATTTCTCAACAGGCAGAACCTGATGTTGTGACATTTAAATTTAAATTAGAGCATCTCTGCGCACTGCTTAAGGAGGTGTTATCTACTCTGGATGATTGTGACAACCTGGTCATTCCAGAAAAATTGTGCAAGATGGACAAGTTCCTAGAGGTTCCGGTGCACCCCAACGATTTTCCTATACCCAAGCGGGTGGCGGACATAGTGAATAAGGAGTGGGAGAAGCCCGGCATACCTTTTGTTCCCCCTCCTATATTTAAGAAATTATTTCCTATGGTCGACCCCAGAAAGGACTTATGGCAGACAGTCCCTAAGGTCGAGGGGGCAGTTTCTACACTAGCCAAGCGCACTACTATTCCTATCGAGGATAATTGTGCTTTCAAAGATCCTATGGATAAAAAATTGGAGGGTTTGCTTAAAAAGATTTTTGTACAGCAAGGTTACCTCCTGCAACCTATTTTGTGCATTATTCCTGTCACTACAGCAGCGTGGTTCTGGTTCGAGGAACTAGAAAAGTCGCTCAGTAGAGAGACTCCGTATGAGGAGGTTATGGACAGAGTTCACGCACTTAGGTTAGCTAGATTAGCTGCGAAAAATTCTGGGTTTGCAATTGTGGCGCGCAGAGCGCTCTGGCTAAAGTCTTGGTCAGCGGATGTATCTTCCAAGACAAAATTGCTTAATATCCCTTTCAAGGGTAAAACTCTTTTTGGGCCAGAATTGAAAGAGATTATCTCAGACATCACTGGGAGTAAGGGCCACGCCCTCCCACAAGATAGGCCTTTCAAAGCCAAGAATAAGTCTAATTTTCGTTCCTTTCGCAATTTCAGGAACGGACCGGCCTCCAACTCTGCAGCCTCTAGACAAAAGGGTAATGCTTCGCAAACCAAACCAGCTTGGAAACCGATGCAAGGCTGGAACAAGGGTAAGCAGGCCAAGAAACCTGCTGCTGCTAACAAAACAGCATGAAGGAGTAGCCCCCGATCCGGGACCGGATCTAGTAGGGGGCAGACTCTCTCTCTTTGCTCAGGCTTGGGCAAGAGATGTTCAGGATCCCTGGGCACTAGAAATAGTTTCTCAGGGTTATCTTCTGGAATTCAAGGAACTACCCCCAAGGGGAAGGTTCCACATGTCTCACTTATCTTCAAACCAAATAAAGAGACAGGCATTCTTACATTGTGTAGAAGACCTGTTAAAAATGGGAGTGATACACCCAGTTCCAACCGTGGAACAAGGAATGGGGTTTTACTCAAATCTGTTTGTGGTTCCCAAAAAAGAGGGAACTTTCAGACCAATTCTGGATTTAAAGATCCTAAACAAATTTCTCAGAGTGCCATCATTCAAAATGGAAACCATTCGAACGATTTTACCTACAATCCAGGAGGGTCAATTTATGACTACCGTGGATCTAAAGGATGCGTATCTACATATTCCTATCCACAAAGATCATCATCAGTTCCTAAGGTTCGCCTTTCTGGACAAACATTACCAGTTTGTGGCTCTCCCATTCGGGCTAGCCACTGCTCCAAGGATTTTCACAAAGGTACTGGGGTCCCTTCTAGCGGTTCTAAGACCAAGGGGCATTGCAGTGGCACCTTACTTGGACGACATTCTGATACAAGCGTCGTCTCTTTCAAAGGCAAAGGCTCACACAGACATCGTTCTGGCCTTTCTCAGATCTCACGGATGGAAAGTGAACATAGAAAAAAGTTCCCTGTCTCCGTCGACAAGAGTTCCTTTCTTGGGGACAATAATAGATTCTTTAGAAATGAAGATTTTCCCGACAGATGTCAGAAAGTCAAAACTTCTAAGCGCTTGTCAAGTTCTTCATTCTGTTCCACGTCCTTCCATAGCTCAGTGCATGGAAGTAGTAGGGTTGATGGTTGCAGCAATGGACATAGTTCCTTTTGCGAGAATTCATCTAAGACCATTACAACTGTGCATGCTGAAACAGTGGAATGGGGACTATACAGACTTGTCTCCAGTGATTCAAGTAGATCAGAAGACCAGAGGCTCACTCCGTTGGTGGCTAACCCAGGACCACCTGTCCCAGGGAATGAGTTTCCGCAGACCAGAGTGGGTCATCGTCACGACTGACGCCAGTCTAGTGGGCTGGGGCGCGGTCTGGAACTCCCTGAAAGCTCAGGGTCTATGGTCTCGGGAAGAGTCTCTTCTCCCGATAAACATTCTGGAACTGAGAACGATATTCAATGCTCTCAGGGCTTGGCCTCAACTAGCAAAGGCCAGATTCATAAGATTCCAATCAGACAACATGATGACTGTTGCTTACATCAATCATCAGGGGGGAACAAGGAGTTCCCTGGCGATGAGAGAAGTGACCAAAATCATAAAATGGGCGCAGGATCACTCCTGCAACCTATCTGTGATCCACATCCCAGGAGTGGAAAACTGGGAGGCGGATTATCTGAGTCGTCAGACATTCCATCCGGGGGAGTGGGAACTCCACCCGGAGATCTTTGCCCAGTTGACTCAATTATGGGGCATTCCAGACATGGATCTGATGGCGTCTCGTCAGAACTTCAAGGTTCCTTGCTACGGGTCCAGATCCAGGGATCCCAAGGCGACTCTAGTGGATGCATTAGTAGCGCCTTGGACCTTCAACCTAGCTTATGTGTTTCCACCGTTTCCTCTCATTCCCAGGCTGGTAGCCAGGATCAAACAGGAGAGGGCCTCGGTGATCTTGATAGCTCCTGCGTGGCCACGCAGGACTTGGTATGCAGACCTGGTGAATATGTCATCGGTTCCACCATGGAAGCTACCTTTGAGACAGGATCTTCTAGTACAAGGTCCATTCGAACATCCAAATCTAGTTTCCCTTCAGCTAACGGCTTGGAAATTGAACGCTTGATTTTATCTAAGCGTGGGTTTTCGGATTCTGTAATAGATACTCTGATACAAGCCAGAAAACCTGTAACTAGGAAGATTTACCATAAAATATGGAAAAGATATATCTGTTGGTGTGAATCCAAGGGATTCTCATGGAGTAAGATCAAAATTCCTAGGATCCTTTCCTTTCTCCAAGAAGGTTTGGATAAGGGATTATCAGCGAGTTCTCTAAAGGGACAGATTTCTGCTTTATCTGTCTTATTACACAAACGTCTGGCAGCTGTGCCTGATGTTCAAGCTTTTGTTCAGGCTTTGGTCAGGATCAAGCCTGTTTACAGACCTTTGACTCCTCCCTGGAGTCTGAATTTAGTTCTTTCAGTTCTTCAAGGGGTTCCGTTTGAACCTCTACATTCCATAGATATCAAGATGTTATCTTGGAAAGTTCTGTTTTTGGTTGCTATTTCTTCCGCTAGAAGAGTTTCTGAGTTATCTGCTTTGCAGTGTAATCCGCCCTATCTGGTGTTCCATTCAGATAAGGTTGTTTTGCGTACTAAACCTGGTTTCCTTCCAAAGGTTGTTTCCAACAAGAATATTAACCAGGAAACAGTTGTGCCTTCTTTGTGTCCGAATCCAGTTTCAAAGAAGGAACGTTTGTTACACAATCTAGATGTAGTTCGTGCTTTAAAGTTCTATTTAGAAGCAACAAAGGATTTCAGACAAACGTCTTCTCTGTTTGTCGTTTATTCTGGCAAGAGGAGAGGTCAAAAAGCTACTGCTACCTCTCTTTCCTTTTGGCTTAAAAGCATCATCCAATTGGCTTACGAGACTGCCGGACGGCAGCCTCCTGAACGCATCACAGCTCACTCTACTAGGGCTGTGGCTTCCACATGGGCCTTCAAGAATGAGGCTTCTGTTGATCAGATATGCAAGGCAGCGACTTGGTCTTCCCTGCACACTTTTGCCAAATTCTACAAATTTGATACTTTTGCTTCTTCGGAGGCTATTTTTGGGAGAAAGGTTTTGCAAGCCGTGGTGCCTTCCGTTTAGGCAACCTGATTGGCTCCCTCCCTTCATCCGTGTCCTAAAGCTTTGGTATTGGTTCCCACAAGTTATGGATGACGCCGTGGACCGGACACACCAATGTTGGAGAAAACAGAATTTATGCTTACCTGATAAATTACTTTCTCCAACAGTGTGTCCGGTCCACGGCCCGCCCTGGTTTTTTAATCAGGTTTGATGAATTTATTTCTTTAACTACAGTCACCACGGCACCCTATAGTTTCTCCTGTTTTTCTCCTGTCCGTCGGTCGAATGACTGGGGTGGGCGGAGCCTAGGAGGGACTATATGGACAGCTTTTGCTGTACTCTTTGCCATTTCCTGTTGGGGAAGAGATATTCCCACAAGTTATGGATGACGCCGTGGACCGGACACACCGTTGGAGAAAGTAATTTAACAGGTAAGCATAAATTCTGTTTTTGCTTTGTTCTTTTGGTATTCTTAGTTGAAAAGTAAACCTAGGAGGTTCATATGCTAATTTCTTAGACCTTGAAGGCCGCCTCTAATCTAAATGCATTTTGACAGTTTTTCACCACTAGAGGGTGTTAGTTCATGTGTTTCATATAGATAACATTGAGCTCATGCACATAAATTTACCATGGAGTGAGCACTGATTGGCTAAAATGCAAGTCTGTCAAAAGAACTGAAATAAGAGGGCAGTCTGCAGTGGCTTAGATACAAGGTAATTACAGAGGTAAAACATGTATTATTATAACTGTGTTGGTTATGCAAAACTGGGGAATGGGTAATTTATTAAAAGGGTAACATCCTTGCCTACGTGTGAGTTCTATTTATATTAATAATTGACAACTAATATTTATTATATTAGTATGGTTCTGCTATGCTCCTGCAAGTGTGCCTGTTAGAGCCTTTGAAGAAAGATGTTGGATGACATACTTTTTGTAATCATGTGGAAGTAACTTAGCGAAACAATTCAAAGATAAGTTGTTCAGAGTACTGAGAACCTTCCTAGGTTTGGCACTTAAATAATTCTAAGGGGGTAGTTCAATGTAAACTGAAAAGATTTTCTGAAACCAAATCATTTTCATCCAAAACAAGACCATTTAGACCTGAAATGACCACATCGTTAGAAGACCAGTGCACAAGTCCTATCTGGGGCCACTCAATACAGAAATTTCACAGATATTGTGAAAGAAATATTCATGTGTGAGAATGCTTCACCTGTCACGAAGTTAGGGGCCGGCACAATATCAAATATACTTTGACCCTACAGTATAACAACTCTATTCTGCAGAGATATCCCTTTGGGCTTAAAGTTGTATGGGGCAGGGTTAATTTTCCTGCAAACAATAATCCTAAACATGCATTAAAGCTGTGCCTGGTGTATCAAAGGAAAAGAAAGGAGAGCTAATTTGCACAGTTTTCTATATAATGTATAGTCACTGGCTCTCAACAGAATTACACATCTTTGGTGACATTGAAAAAGGTAAAGGTTGAAAGTTACTGTGACATCTCTAGACACTCTCTGGGATGTTTTAAAAGAGTGCTGGAATAACCAGGATTAAATCATTCTGCACAAACAATTAAAATCAATACCAGACCGGTGGTTCTACCAAATTTTGAGAATGTTTTATTTTCACTAACAAATTTTTTACTTTTATTAGTGTGTGTTTTTTTTTATTAGACATGATAAAATAGATTAGTTACATTATAGTTGATTGTATATATATATAAGCAATAATTTCCACTTAACAAATATAAATATTTATTTTACATAAAAAAACATTAGATTGGAAGCACATAGCTTGTACTGTGATTCAGTGTTTACTTTTTCTTTTACAGGTTGCAAAGGTGCTTGTGTGCATGTGCGGCCATAGACCTTATGGAGAGTAGCAGAAGCACTTTTATGAGAGGTCCATAAGGAAGTTAAACCTAAAATAAGCTGTATTGTTCTATTTTACAGAAATAAAATAGCTTACACACTTTAAGCTAAATAGTTTTGGTTGTGGATATTTATACAAAGTCAGAGTTTCAAGAAGTTGTATATTAAAAGAGGAGCAATGCATTACTGAAAATATCCTTGTTAAATAATCTGCAGATTATGTACATGAGCACAAAGCTATGAATATAATGAATAATCTAAAGTTTGTATACTTCCACATTCAAACTAAATACTATTCACAAGGAACTTTAAAGAAAACATCATGAAAAAGCATTAATATTATTTCAAGGGACAGTAATGTCAAAATTTGTTTGTTAAAAACCATACCTAGGTAGGCTCAGGAGCAGCAATGCACTACTGGGAGCTAGTTGCTAATTGGTAGACGCACATTTATGCATCTTGTTATTAGCTCACCTGACTCCACTTTCTCCCAGCAGCGCATTGCAACAAAGGATACAAAATTATTGAAGCAAATCTTACATTTTATAATATAAGTAAATTGAAAGTTGCTTCATATTGGGTGCTGTATCTGAGTCATGAAGGAAAAATTCAGTTTCATATCCCTTTAATGTCTGCGTGCAGCCAACATTTAAAGCGATGGTAAACTTTGGTAAAATTATTTTGTATTATTAATTAAATAAACAATCGATTTGAACCATTATTAGTAAATGTTTAAAGGGGCATAAAACAAGTTGGGATAGAGACAAAATTATAATAATATGTACTTTAATTACCTGCAAATTTATACTGAAGTGCATCACCATTAACCCTTTCTTTTAAGTTTCCGAATTGTACAGCTCTAACTCCCTCCACACAATTCCTTCTATGCAGGGCCATCTTTAACACTGGGCAAAAGGGGCAGCTGCCCACAGTCCAGTCTTTGTTGTGTGGCCCAAGAGTCCTAAAAAAAAAGAAATGTAAACATTTTTTTTTTTGGGTAATGACTGCTGATGTCATGTGACATGGGTGGCACACACAGTCAGTCCTAATACTGTCACAGTCAAAAGTTCTCTGCTTATATTTATTTGTGAGAAACTGTGCCAGACCGTGCTGGTGTCATGTGACATGCTAAGCTAGTGCCATGTGCTGTTTTAGGTGTGTACTGTGCAGCACTGAATGCTAAGCCCTAACTCAACATCCTATCCAATCCCACTGCATCAGAAAAGGTCCTGCTGGGGTTACCACTGTTACCAGGTAACTGCTCTGGTGGTGGGGATTGTTCAGGGTAGGGCTGACTGTAGGCACATGCAGCAGAAAGCTGGAGCAGCAGACACGTGAGGATTTGAACATCTGCAGCTGCATACAGTGGCTGATACAATGCTGGGCTAATCAATTTAAAATAATTATAAAAAAAATTGATTTAGTTGTTTTTTTGGGATGTTGGGGTGGAGAGCATTTTGATCAAGTTAATCAGAAGAGACTACAGTTTTAAGATTTTGTATAATAGAATATTTTCACTATGTCTCCTTAAAACAGCATGCAATAGCTCATTTTCTTAAATCATTATATATACCCATTTCAATTATTTATTTTTACCAGTGAAACCAATATAACATCTCAACATTCACAAATATACATTTCTGACATTCAAAAACAAAACAAAAACAAATCAGTGACCAATATAGCCACCTTTCTTTGCAAGGACACTCAAAAGCCTGCCATCCATGGATTCTGTCAGTGCTTTGATCTGTTCACTATCAACATTGCGTGCAGCAGCAACCACAGCCTCCCAGACACTGTTCAGAGAGGTGTACTGTTTTCCCTCCTTGTAAATCTCACATTTGATGATGGACCACAGGTTCTCAATGGGGTTCAGATCAGGTGAACAAGGAGGCCATGTCATTAGATTTTCTTCTTTTATACCCTTTCTTGCCAGCCACGCTGTGGAGTACTTGGACGCGTGTGATGGAGCATTGTCCTGCATGAAAATCATGTTTTTCTTGAAGGATGCAGACTTCTTCCTGTACCACTGCTTGAAGAAGGTGTCTTCCAGAAACTGGCAGTAGGACTGGAAGTTGAGCTTGACTCCATCCTCAACCCGAAAAGGCCCCACAAGCTCATCTTTGATGATACCAGCCCAAACCAGTACTCCACCTCCACCTTGCTGGCGTCTGAGTCGGACTGGAGCTCTCTGCCCTTTACCAATCCAGCCACGGGCCCATCCATCTGGCCCATCAAGACTCACTCTCATTTCATCAGTCCATAAAACCTTAGAAAAATCAGTCTTGAGATATTTCTTGGCCCAGTCTTGATGTTTCAGCTTGTGTGTCTTGTTCAGTGGTGGTCGTCTTTCAGCCTTTCTTACCTTGGCCATGTCTCTGAGTATTGCACACCTTGTGCTTTTGGGCACTCCAGTGATGTTGCAGCTCTGAAATATGGCCAAACTGGTGGCAAATGGCATCTTGGCAGCTGCACACTTGACTTTTCTCAGTTCATGGGCAGTTATTTTGCGCCTTGGTTTTTCCACACGCTTCTTGCGACCCTGTTGACTATTTTGAATGAAACGCTTGATTGTTCGATGATCACGCTTCAGAAGCTTTGCAATTTTAAGAGTGCTGCATCCCTCTGCAAGATATCTCACTATTTTTGACTTTTCTGAGCCTGTCAAGTCCTTCTTTTGACCCATTTTGCCAAAGGAAAGGAAGTTGCCTAATAATTATGCACACCTGATATAGGGTGTTGGTGTCATTAGACCACACCCCTTCTCATTACAGAGATGCACATCACCTAATATGCTTAATTGGTAGTAGGCTTTCGAGCCTATACAGCTTGGAGTAAGACAACATGCATAAAGAGGATGATGTGGTCAAAATACTCATTTGCCTAATAATTCTGCACTCCCTGTATATATTATATATCATTATATAATCTTTAAATATTTCATTAATTACTTGCATAAAAATGTATTTGTGCTGTTGCCCAGACGTCCCAAGGTATGCCATGTTGTCCATTTCCAGGTATGACCGCCTTCATTTATTCAAATGCCCTGAGAATATTACGGGGAACATGGTAAGAACGCCTCTTGACAGAAGGGAGACAATACATATACTAGATTACAAACATATTAATACACTTAGTAATGTACACTTTAAACTATGACAGGAAGAAAAATAACCTTTGTATCCCAAAATGTAAAGGGATTAAATGCACCCAGTAAAAGGGCTATAGCATTAAATTCGTTCAGAAAGCAATAGTATGGGATAGTTTATATACAGGAAACTCATTTTCAACAGGGAACTCAGTCTAAATTTTCCTCAAAAGATTATCCCACTGTGTACCTTAGCTCTTCAACGAGCAAACATAATGGAGTAGGGATCCTCTTACATAGAGAGCTAGCCTTTCAAGTGACCAACATAATATCTGATCCAGAAGGTAGGTATCTATTAGTAACAGGGCTTTTGTACAACCAACCAATCACCATGGTGAACATATATGCCCCCAACACAAAACAGTTAGCCTTCTTTAAAAAACTTTCTAAATTAATTTTGGAGCATAGGAAGGGCACATTAATGATAGGGGGTGATTTTAACATAGTGATAGACCCGATTATGGACAGCTCTTCTATTCGTTCCCCCAAACTTAATAGAATTTCCAACATAGTTTTAGGTATTCTGCACAAATTATGTTTAATAGACACATGGAGAACTCAACACCCCTCACAAAATAATTATACTTTTAACTCCAACCCATGGAAACTTTATACCAGGATTGACTACTTCTTTCTGGATCAAAACAGCTTGAAAATGCTTGTTGACTCGGATATAGGAAACATTACCTGGTCCGACCACGTACCAGTGGAACTTACTTTAGAATGGCCAAATACCCCAATCCCTGCATACATTTAGAGGTTGGACGACACTCTCTTACTACATCCCCAAATATTTGACAAATTACATAAGACATTGGAGGAATATTTCCAAATGAACCCAGCCCAACAAACCTCTTTGCTTACAGTCTAGGAAGCCCATAAAGCCGTTTTTAGAGGGGAATGTATAAATCAAAAAGTGTGCTTAATTAAATTATACAAAAAAGAATTAGGCTCCCTGACCCAAACTATTTGTGCACTAGAGACAACTCATAAAGATAATCCCACAGATACATCGTTACACTCCAAACTGCAAAAAGCAAGGAAAGATTTGCAAGTGCTTTTAATGCAAGAGGCTCAAAGAAAGGCACTCTACTTTAAAAGATTGTACTTTTATGAGGGGAACAAGGTAGGATCTTTGTTGGCTAGGGCACTAAAGAGATAAACATACGCAGCATATATACACAAAATTAAGGAAAGCCAACAAGTCACACAAGATAGTACCAAAATCACAGAAGCTTTTTGGGAATTTTATAGTAAACTATATAATATTCAGGTCCCACCCATGACTGATATAGAATCTCAGACGAAAGTCTATATTGCCGGGTCGGACTTACCGAAAATCACTCCAGAAATTAGAGGTAAATTGGAACAGCCGATCACAGATCAAGAAATAATTACCACCATAGAAAGTTTGCCATCAGGCAAAAGCCCCGGTCCAGATGGCCTATCAAACATATATTATAAAATGTATAAAAAATACTAACCCCCCATTTAAAAGAGTTATTCCATGAGGAAGATGGAGATCATCCCTTTTCTCCATCCCTATTGGAGGCCCATATATCCATCATCCCCAAACCAGGCAAATCTACGACCCTGGGAACTATCACCCAATCTCATTATTAAATTCAGACGTCAAGATATTTGGGAAAATACTGGCAAAATGCATTAACCTAATTATAAGTGCTATTATACATATAGACCAGGCGGGCTTTGTTCTTTGTAGAGAAGCTTGTGATAATACCATAAGAGCACATACCCTTATGTTATACGTTAACAAAATAGACCTTAAATTGATCCTGGTGGCGATGGATGCAGAAAAAGCGTTTAATCACACCAGTTGGCTATTTTTACGACAAACACTGGAAGCATTTGACTCTGGCCCTTTAATGATTTAAAGAATATTTAACATGCACTCGTCCCCTACGGTAAAAATCAGAGTTAATGGCACGTTATCACATTCTTTTCAAATTAGTAATGGAACACGTCAGGGTTGCCCGCTTTCCCTCACGTTATTTATTCTCACTATGGAAGTACTAGCGACACATACAAGACTGAATCAGACTATTAAAGGGGTACAAATAGGACCAAACAATAATAAGATTGCAATGTATGCGAACAATGTGTTATTGTCATTGTCCTTTCCTGAAACATCTCTCCCCATGGCACTAGAGGAAATAGCTGCCTTTGGTGCTTACTTCTCATTTGCGATTAATACTACGAAATTGGAAATCATGAATATAAATCTATCACATACAGCCTATCAATCGTTAAAACAAGTATGCCCACTCCATCATCAGAAGGAAGCAATTTGGGAATATATCTGTCGCCCAATACACACACAACCTTTGAAAAAAATTACGGTATTTTATTAAAAACAACGCAAAAAATTTCCAAACTTGGAATGAGAAACATATATCATGGTGGGGTAGAATACAAGCGGTAAAAATGACGACACTACCTAGAATAATATATACCCTACAAGCATTACCTATACCCTTACCAAAGAAATATCTAGGACAATTACTGCTGATGATAAACACGTATATTTGGGGCATCAAGAAACCTAGGATAAATAGTAACACACTACATAGACAGGCAGACAGGGGCGGGATAGGTGTACCGAATCTGACTCTATATTATAAAATTATAAATGTACAACGAATAATGGACTGGCACCATTCCCAAAACTCAAAAGCTTGGGTCTCAATAGACTCATATATCCTTCAGACTCCCTTCATGGGAGCATTGTGTTGGGTGGCAAAGGATAGAAGACCAATAACATGTCAGTTACTAGAGGCCCATAAATATAAATTCACAGAATGGGATCATATCATTACAAACATCAAAGGTATCTCGACAAAAACTTCCCTACTATTACCTATTCCTAGAAACGCCAAGCTCACAGGTGGCCTGGAAGGCAAACCACATACTATGACAGAGTGGGGATATACCATTCCCTTGTATAATCTTTTAGACAATGGCAAATTGAAAGCTAGGGAGGGACTGAGAGACAAAGCTGGTAAAGACTATGCCTAGTGGTTAAAATATGCCCAACTTCAACACTTAATGGACTCTTCCCCACATAAACAGAACTTGACCCAACCACTTACCACTTTTGAGACGCTTTGCGCTAGAGAAACAATTATACCAAAATCTCTATCTTTGGCCAACAAGATTTTAAAAGAGAACTTGTACCAGGGGATGCCTGTATATACCCAGAAATGGCATTTAGATCTAAAAGAGGTAATTCCAGAAAAAGTTTAATTTTTAAATTCTCTAAGAACTCGTCAGTTTCTCTGCAAATATTGGAACTGAACCATAAAATCCTTTACCAATGGTACCTGACACTGACTAGAATAGCTAAAATTTATAGAACAGCATCCAGCATGTGCTGGAGAGGATGTGGAGCTAGCGGCATGTTTTTATACAGGGAGTGCAGAATTATTAGGCAAGTTGTATTTTTGAGGATTAATTTTATTATTGAACAACAACCATGTTCTCAATGAACCCAAAAAACTCGTTAATATCAAAGCTGAATAGTTTTGGAAGTAGTTTTTAGTTTGTTTTTAGTTATAGCTATTTTAGGGGGATATCTGTGTGTGCAGGTGACTAGTACTGTGCATAATTATTAGGCAACTTAACAAAAAACAAATATATACCCATTTCAATTATTTATTTTTACCAGTGAAACCAATATAACATCTCAACATTCACAAATAGACATTTCTGACATTCAAAAACAAAACAAAAACAAATCAGTGACCAATATAGCCACCTTTCTTTGCAAGGACACTCAAAAGCCTGCCATCCATGGATTCTGTCAGTGTTTTGATCTTTTCACCATCAACATTGCGTGAAGCAGCAACCACAGCCTCCCAGACACTGTTCAGAGAGGTGTACTGTTTTCCCTCCTTGTAAATCTCACATTTGATGATGGACCACAGGTTCTCCATGGGGTTCAGAGCAGGTGAACAAGGAGGCCATGTCATTAGATTTTCTTCTTTTATACCCTTTCTTGCCAGCCACGCTGTGGAGTACTTGGACGCGTGTGATGTAGCATTGTCCTGCATGAAAATCATCTTTTTCTTGAAGGATGCAGACTTCTTCCTGTACCACTGCTTGAAGAAGGTGTCTTCCAGAAACTGGCAGTAGGACTGGGAGTTGAGCTTGACTCCATCCTCAACCCAAAAAGGCCCCACAAGCTCATCTTTGATGATACCAGCCCAAACCAGTACTCCACCTCCACCTTGCTGGCGTCTGAGTCGGACTGGAGCTCTCTGCCCTTTACCAATCCAGCCACGGGCCCATCCATCTGGCCCATCAAGACTCACTCTCATTTCATCAGTCCATAAAACCTTAGAAAAATCAGTCTTGAGATATTTCTTGGCCCAGTCTTGACGTTTCAGCTTGCGTGTCTTGTTCAGTGGTGGTCGTCTTTCAGCCTTTCTTACCTTGGCCATGTCTCTGAGTATTGCACACCTTGTGCTTTTGGGCACTCCAGTGATGTTGAAGCTCTGAAATATGGCCAAATTGGTGGCAAGTGGCATCTTGGCAGCTGCACGCTTGACTTTTCTCAGTTCATGGGCAGTTATTTTGCGCCTTGGTTTTTCCACACGCTTCTTGCGACCCTGTTGACTATTTTGAATGAAACGCTTGATTGCTCGATGATCACGCTTCAGAAGCTTTGCAATTTTAAGAGTGCTGCATCCCTCTGCAAGATATCTCACTATTTTTGACTTTTCTGAGCCTGTCAAGTCCTTCTTTTGACCCATTTTGCCAAAGGAAAGGAAGTTGTCTAATAATTATGCACACCTGATATAGGGTGTTGATGTCATTAGACCACACCCCTTCTCATTACAGAGATGCACATCACCTAATATGCTTAATTGGTAGTAGGCTTTCGAGCCTATACAGCTTGGAGTAAGACAACATGCATAAAGAGGATGATGTGGTCAAAATACTCATTTGCCTAATAATTCTACACTCCCTGTATATGCGGCGGACTTGCCCAGTGGTGAGACCGCTATGGGAGTCTGTGAAAACTTATTTTAAATCGCTTTTCTCTGAGACAGACGGCTTTATTGAATGATGATGCCACAACACAGTGTAAAATAAGATCTAGACTGGTACAATTTGGTGTTAATGGTGCTAAATCGCTTATAGCAAAAAATTGGAAAACTGTTAAAATGCCAGATAAAGCAGCATGGGTGAAAAAAATTGACGAGTTACTTATGTTGGAGGAATATGGTTATAGGAGACGAAATCAGATGGAATTCTTTCTGAATGTTAAACTATATTGGGAACAGAGGCAAATAGATAAAACAAATCCTCCCCCCTTTGTAACATAATGTTTTATAGGCACATAAATACACTAAGGTAATTTAGAGAGGTTTATGGATTAGATTGGACATACCCTTCTTCTCTTCCCTTTCCCTTGCCAACTCCCCTAACTAGGGCAGTCATGCTAATATTGGGCGCATTGGGCAGAGTCACGGCAGTCAGAGTTATTTGTATTTTCTTGTTTTACTTTGTCTGGATTATTCTCTTTAGAAATTGTTTAGAGTTAAGTTATTGATGCACATTAACGTATTCAGCGGTAGTGGTTCGGACAGTAGCAGGTGATAAAGGAATGTATCCTACTGATGAGAACTTTTATCATAATAGAACCTGGAATTATGTATGAACTTTTAAAGTGATCCTAAGTATATAACAATATTACGCTGAATTATTTTCAATAAAGCTTGTTTGAAAATAAAAAAATAAATAAAAAAAAATGTATTTGTGAATAGTATAAGAGCCCTGCTTGACTTGCAGTCATTGGTATTTAAAGTCTCTTTCTAGTCAGACTTATTTATCTTTATAAATATATGAAATTAAAGAATAAAAGACAAATATTGTTAATTATTATTTCTTATGTCCATTTGGTGTTATATGGTTCAAAGAACACAACCAGGTATCATCAATGCTTACCACTCCTCAAGCGATTCCATCAGCCGTTCAGAGCCAGCACTGTAAAATTCCTGTTGATTAATGATGACTGATAAACAATAGGCTCAGCAAGTCTGTTTCTCAGAAAGGGTGAGCAGGTGAAAAGCTTCTGTTGGAGCAGGAGATGAAGAATTGGTTATTGCACCCTAGAGAAAGTTCAGTTATTTGCCTGTATTTTATATTTACTGTTTTGCTAATATGTTACAGTAGGAGACACAACATTTCCCTGAGGGAAATGAATGTAGCTAAATGACCAATATGGTATTTGGGCTTCACTGGCTTAGTCATTTCTTTAAATTTGTACTGTTTGTTTCGAGGTCCATATATGACAATGTCCTCTTACTCTTATTGGGGGATATCTATCAAGCCATCAACCTGCAAATATGCTGGAATTCTGCAGCATAATTGTTGCGAGCTTGATTCGACCTAGTTATCAAAGCCTACAGAACGGCAGAAGTTGATCCGCTGGTCTCAATCCAACACAGATCGATGTTTACGTCATTACAGATGTTCCGAATACACATTCGGCACTATTTGACACTTTTTAAAAGTTATCAAATAGTTAACAGGTACGCTTGCGGCTATTCCGGCCCAGTGTACCTGGTTTTCAATCTGGCCGTGGATACCATAGGAATCAATGGGAGTCTGAAAGCAGCAAAAGCTTATGTTCAATGCTGTCAGATATCCCATTGATTTATATGGTAGAAAACCAGTTACGTTTACACCTAACACCCTAACATAAGACCCGAGTCTAAACACTCCTAATCTGCTGCCCCGACATCGCTGTCACCTACATAATGTTATTAACCCCTTTTCCACCGCTCCCTGACCCCGTCACAACCTAAATAAAAGTATTAACCCCTATCCCGCCGCTCCTGGACCCCGCCACCACTAAGTAAACGTATTAACCCCTAAACCTCTGGCCTCCATATTTATAAAAAAAGCCGTCAAAAAGCCATGCACCAAGTATGGGGCAATGAGCATCGTACTGTGATCATCGATCTTGCGTCTATTCGGAATCTTGCATCAATAGGAATGCAATGGACACCATATTGGATGGCATCACTTGCATTCAAGTTCCAGTTTACAGCAGCGACCGTAAAGAGGAGCTCCGCGCCTGATGTCTTCAGGATGGACCTGCTCCGCGCCAGATGGATGAAGATTGAAGAAGCTGTCTGGATGAAGACTTCGCCAGCTGGATGAAGATGAAAGAGGCTGCCCGGATAAAGACTTCTTGCCACCAGGATTAAAACTTCTTGCTGGCTGGATGGATCCTTCAAGCGGGACTTCAGGAACTGTAAGTGGATCGTCGGGGGTTAGTGTTAGCTTTATTTAAGGTTTTTTTGGGTGGGTTTTATTTTTAGAATATGGTCTGGGCAGTAAAAGAGATAAATGCCCTTTTAAGGGCAATGCCCATACAAATGCCCTTTCAGGGCAATGGGGAGCTTAGGTTATTTTAGATAGGGTTTTTATTTGGGGGGGTTGGTTGTGGGGGTGGTGGGTTTTACTGTTGGGGGGTGTTTGTATTTTTTTGTTACAGGTAAAAGAGCTGATATCTTTGGGGCAATGCCCACAAAAGGCCCTTTTAAAGGCCATTGGTAGTTTATTGTAGGCTATGTTTTTTTTTTGGGGGGGGGGCTCTTTTTGTTTTGATAGGGCTATTAGATTAGGTGTAATTATTTTTTATTTTTGATAACGTGGGTTTTTTTTGTGGTAATTTAGTGTTTTTTATTTTTTGTAACACTGGTAATTTAGTCATTTGTAATTAGGTTTAATAGTATATTTAAATAAATTGAGTAAGGTTAGGTTTTTTAAATATGTAAGTTAATTTATTTAATTGCTAGTTTAATTGAATTGTAGTATAATAGTAAGGGTAGGTTAATTAATAGTTTAAAAATAGTTTATTTTAATTCTACAGCTAAGTTTAAATTTATTTTAAAATAGGGATGTTGTAATTTTAATTTAAAGTTAACGGGTTGTTAGTATTAGGGGTTAATAGCTTAATTTAGTTTATGGCGATGTAGGGGGCTGGTGGTTTATGGGTTAAAAAGTTTAGTTAGTGGTAGTGATGTGGGAGGCCAGAGGTTTAGGGGTTAATACGTTTATTTAGTGGCGGCGGGGTCCGGGAGCGGCGGGATAGGGTTTAATAACTTTATTTAGGTTGGGGCGGGGTCTGGGAGCGGCGGAATAGGGGTTAATAACTTTATTTAGGTTGCAGCAGGATAGGGGTTGAACATTTTAGTATAGTGGCGGCGTTTAGTGACAGGGTATAATTAAAGTTGGAAAAAAGCTGAATAGATGCAAGATCTATGACTTTTAGTTAACAACAGTCCGATGCTCATCGCTCCATACTTGGTGCGCGGCTTTTTGACTGCTTTTTTTATAAATATGGAGATCGTATTCAGGTCCACGGCCGCGAAGTTAGGCGATGTTAGGCGAGCGTATTGGTGCCGTCGAATTCAACAAAGTTTACGGCTTGATAGCTATCCCCTATTGTCTGCTGTTTATTCCCTCTTTGGCATTTCTCACCCATTTCTCCCATTGCCTATGGTTAAAGTTACATGAAACTCATTTTTGGTTATAAAAATAGAACATATAAATAAAAATAAATTTTAAAAAAATTACAATTTAATTCCACTACCAAATTTACTTTCTGACCATTGTATTCTATATATATATATATATATATATATTAAAAAACATACCTTAATAATTAGTGTGCATATGCCTGGAGCTTCTGCAATATTTTAAAAATAAGCTGTAGATACAGTTTAAGGTTATATTGTTTTCTTATTGAAAGATAGTTTGCAAATTAACTAAAATAGTATAACATGTTCTAATTTTTGTGATTTTAACATTAACCACTCTTTAATGCTTTGTGTTTAACCCCCATAAATGGGATAAACACATAGTAAAAGTACTTTTTAGGACCCGCATAGCACTACTGATTCCATGCAGAAACTGCAATTAGCAATGCTCGTCACACAACAAGACTTATTAGTCTTAAAATTACATATAGCAATTATAGCATGGATTTTGTTTTGCTATAATTGCCCTTTAACCCCTTAACGACCACAACATACCCTGCATGTTGCTGGTTGTTAAGGGTTTTTCAGGCCATAATAGCGCAGGTCTCACCACCAGCCGAAAGACTGCACCATTATGACCTCCCTCCAGCGGGGTCTCACTGGTGGCGCTATGAAAACAATTGCTATGACCATAGCATAAACAGTGATTGTTTGCCAATGTTTAGAGGCATGTAGAAATAAACCCCACCTCTTATCTTGTTTTCATTATTACCCCTCTCTCATGATTCCATGCTTATAATTACAATCCTCTCATCCCAATCCTGTATCATTTTTGCCTAATACATTTATGATCCTCTCTCAATATTGATCTTTCTTATTCCACTTTTTGACACTTTTCCTTTTTTGCAATCGCTTCACTTATTTCCTTCTTTTATTAGTCATATTTCACTTCTCTTACAGGTCTAGACTCTATATTTCTATATAAACACCAGAAATTATTAAAAATCAAGAAGAGGGGGAACGTTCAGGCAGCAGCCATGACAGGTCACAATATTGTATGCTTCTCCAGCTCTTAAGATTTATCTGTTTAAAATCAGATTTTCAAGTAGATTCTCTACCAGATTGTAATATTTCTATGCTTGCTGTCAGCATTAATATTCTTGGACTCTAGTTGAGGTTGAGACCTCCAACCAAACCCCCCCCCCGGCAGGGTACCTTTAGGTCTCTGCTGTACGGCAACACCAAATGTGGGTTGTTCTTTTCTATATTTCTGCTGCCTAGATATAGTCATATGAACATGGGAGAACTCTGTACAGCTCTGCGGACCCTTCTTGAAGATAGACTTCTGTCCCTAGCTAAACCTCAGGGCAGGGAGAGGGATATTGCCAAATCTAAACTGGAGGAGGTAGTGGACCTCTTAGCTTGGCAGAGAGTAAAGCAGCCTAGCATGGGTCAACTTTCCAAAAGGATAGATGTTATTGCTTTGCAGGAAACCTGTGAGAGAGAGGGGCCCATATTTACTATCAAAGCTTGCCTTGAGGGATGCGGATGGCACTTGAGAGCAAGGCGTGAGTTTCCAGCATCACCAGAAAGGAGGTACACATTGGTGATACTACTAGATAAGCTCTTGCAAGGCTTAGTGTAGTTGTAGAGACAGTTCCTATGCAAATAGCTGATCCATCTAGATACCAAAGGCTCATGGAGACCCTACTGGATTGGTCTGGTTCAGCAGCTTAGTCGGAGGTCAAAAGATTCAATAGACTATAACAAAAAGACCCCAATGAGTTTTGAAGCAAACTGAGTTTTCCACTGTTGGACATGGGGCCCGGTGCAAGCTTGGACTCTCAAACAAACATCCTCCTACATCGCTACTGGAAATCTCTCCTTACAGTTGACAGTCAGCTGGACTGAAAAATGGTGGAGCCTTACTTGCCAGGACCGGGTAGTTAATCTTGGCTAATGCGGCAGAGACTTACACATAATGTTATAGACCTGAATCATTCTGCCACGTGCAATCTCCAGACTGGGGGATGTGCTTACAGTCTTCATGCATATGCCCAGTGATATACTTGTGTCTTTGATGGCTTTCATGGACTATTGGTGTCCATGTTGCAGATAATACTTCATTTTTGTTTTTGCTTTATGGGATTTCTGTTTGCCTCTTACAGAGTCCCTAAGTAGATCAATGAGGTCTCAGTGACTGGATTTTTTAGACCACCTGTAACTCTACTTTAGCCCTTTAGATGGTATTTTTTTAGTTTTTAGCCTCTGCTTGGATATCCCTACGCTTAAAGATTTGGTTAAATGTACATTGTTCAAGCTGTTTCTCTATAGCATTCTAATGTATAATGTATTGTTAGTCTCTGTATAGTGGTACTGAACTTTATTATTATTATTATTATTATTATTATTATTATTATTATCAGGCATTTATAAAGCGCCATTAGATTACGCAGCTCTATACAAGTAATAATAAAACATTACAGCGATGCATTACATACACAAACAAACAAGTACAGTATTTGGGGAAATTACAGTTGTAGGTGCAATAATTGAGTTATACAAAAGGAGAGGAATGCCCTGCCCTTGAGCACAATCAGTAGTAGTTCACTTTAAATACAAAGTGGCCTACGGGTAGATAGGCTCTCAAGCTTACAATATAAAGGGTAGGCAATTGAAACAGAAGGAAAGGAGAAGGGAAATATGTCTGATATAAGGCAGGGTAAACTGAGAGTGAATAGTGATGTAGGCAAACAATATGAAAAAGTGTGTAGTGAGTGGGCAAATGAGGATTGGAAAAGCGTAACAGAATGTGTTTAAGTGTCAGTACAGAGGCTGTGAAAATGAAGTAATGTCTCTATTCTGGATTATTAGTGACAGCTACATCTAATTGCTGTTAGGAAGTGTGTATATATTAAGGTTAACACAAGGGTGGGTGGTGGAGAGAGGATTGGAGGGCTGGTGCTTGCAGAGCAGGGTAAGTTGTGTAGTTAGAGTTGCAGCTGTAAGAAAGAGAATGGTAAGGTGAAAAATTCTGGTTATAAAGTAAGGGGGGAGGTGTAGTTTGAGACAGGGTTTGAGACAGGGTAGAAGGGGAGACAAGAGATTGGAATGTTACAATAATAAGTTAAAAGCAATTTACATGATCATGATGAACTTTACATGATTGTTTACTGTTTACTTTCAAGTCCTATTTATGTTACTGTGTATCGTAAGGGTGAGGCTTCTCTATGAGTGGAACATTCAGAGACTCTGTTCTTGGTGTTTATATAAGGCTTATATAGTGGAGCATAATTGTTTTCTCTTTATTAATAAATGGGTATCTCAATTCTGTTATATACAATATGGTAAGCTGCTTATAATTGAGAGTAAGTCTCCAATTATTCATAACATGTACTGGGGTAATTTCAAGATTATTATGGCGCCTACTAAGAACTTTAGTCTTGATTTAGGGAGCAGTTTATATGACATTTTCTGGTTCTACTCATAAGAATTTGGTGCTGACATATGTCAAATACTAGTAATTTTACAGCTCTGGTATAGATGTATAACTTTTTACATGCTCAAAATTTGATAAGGGTCAATTGACTTTATCTTATATGCAAGATGTTAGGTAGTTTTATTTAAGCCTACTAGTATGTTATATATACCAGTAACAGTGTTTTACCTGTGAGCAGACACGTTAATTTATCTTAAAGGGACAAGAAACCCCAAAAATTATTTCATGATTCAGATAGAGAATACAATTTTAAACATTTTTCCAATTGACTTCTATTATTTAATTTGCTGCCTTCTCTTGTTATCCTTTGCTGAAAGGTTTATCTAGGAAAACTCAGGAGCCGCAAAGAACCTAGGTTCTAGTTGCTGATTGGTGGCTGCCTATATATATATATATATATATATATATATACACCGCTTGTCATTGGCTCACCCATGTGTTCAGTTAGAATCTAGTAGTGAATTGCTGCTCCTTCAAAAAATGATACCAAGAGAATGAAGCAAATTTGATAATAGAAGTAAATTAGAAAGTTATTTAAAATCGTATTTTCTAGCTGAACAATGAAAGAAAAATGTTGGGTTTCATGTCCCTTTAAGAATGCTGTGTATTAGCCCTACAAGTGATAGTACAAAGCTTATAGAACAATTACTACCTAACTGTTCTATCAGATAATTTTTGTATAGAGAAATGTCATTATTTATATACATGTTGACACAAGGATGCTAAGCTTCTCAAGTAACAGTATATAGATAATAAAACAAAGCGACAGTATATAGACTATAAGCCAATTCTTACCCAACTGTACTGCTGATCATTTATTCCCCTAGATTTATAAAAAAAAAAACTGAGAATGGCCTATAGTGTAATTGATATATATATATATCAGTATTTTAGATACTTTACAATTATTTTTATTATAATCATTGGGTCCAAGAGTGGCCTTTTTTAAGAGAGGCCACATTTGATAATTTACATACACTATCACCCCTACTTTTTAAATGTTTTTAGAAGGAGTCCATGAGCGACCATTCTATATCAAAGGAGAGGGCTAGTTCATTGTGTTTAAATAATGTAAAGAAAATGAGCTTTATTGTTCTAGTAGTTGTTTAGAAATGAATATTGTAGCTGATATTCTTGATCTAATTGTTATTTGATTGTTTTAAATTAGATATAGATGTGTGAGTTTATATAGCATGGTGTATAGCCATAGGATTGTAAAAGACCTGTTGTGTTTACAAATGTTATATATTAGAAAAATGTGAAACTTTATATAACATGGTGCATATGCGCTTGATTATAAAGATCTATATTATGTGCTTCTTGTACCTCAAAAACAAAAACAAAAAAGAAGAGAACTACATAATAAACATATTAGAATGTAATTTTCTTCAGCAGGTTATTATGAAAGCTTTATTACTTTAATGAGTCACAATTGTATTAACACAGCAACAAATAACTATACATTCTATACGCAGGAGGTTGGTGTATGAAAGCATAACTGCATTAGTGGAGAACATTTCCAATTTAATTACATGGCATTAATTGTTTGTGGACATTTTAATATTAAAAAGAATGTTTACTTTGAACTCTTCTGTAGTATTAACTCCTTGGTTGCCAGAGAGGGCATCTCTCATAAAAAATGATCTTTAATGATTCTGATAGAGTATGCAATTCTAGAAAAAATAAACAACAATCTTTACAATATAAATCTATCCCTTTCTCTTGGCATACTCTCTCTCTCTCTCTCTCTCTCTCTCTCTCTCTCTCTCTCTCTCTCTCTCTCTCTCTCTCTCTCTCTCTCTCTCTCTCTCCCTCTCTCTCTCTCTCTCTCTCTCTCTATATATATATATATATATATATATATATATATATATATAGAGAGAGAGAGAGAGAGAGAGAGAGAGAGATAAATACATGCATACACACACAAACATATATATATATATATATATATATATATATATGTGTGTGTGTGTGTGTGTGTGTATAAAACAAGAACGGCACACAACCCTCAAATGTAGGAAATACGTTTTTAACAAAAGAGACCAGGAGTAAGGTAAAGTAAATCAGTACTAGTTCACTTTTAAATTGTATGGTCTTTCTAAATATGCAAGTTTAACTTTGAAGTTGGATAATCCTATATGCTCTTGTATTTAGCAACATGGGAGTTAAACACATAAACCTGCAAAGTCAGTTGTGCTATAATTACTTGCTTTAGCGAAATGCAGCTTGTATTGTTTGCACTACAATGTCCCTTTAAATTCTTTGGGAGGTCTGCTATCACCTAGTGAGTGGGTGTTTGTATACAAGTATCAATTCTGCACTTGATAACAATCTGCGTTTAACTGATACACTATACTACATAGTATGTTGCTGTGTTCATTTGAAACCGTGATATACAGATATCTGCTCCAGTAGTAACACCCATTGCCTTCTCAGGACCTTGAGCAAATCTTCTATCTACACCAATAACACTTTGACTCATCTGGCACATATACTGCCTGCAGGAGAGCCCAAAGCAAATCCTATTTTTAGTGCTGTCACATGAATCAATTTCTGATGCTTGTGATGATGGACAGTTCATCTTTACTGTTGGGCTGACAGGGAAAGGAAGTGCTGTATATTATACTGGAGGCCGAGGGCAAAGGTCATGGTGCAGAAAATTAGAGACATGTAGGAAAGAGATGAAAAACAGTCATAAATAAAAAAAATAAAAAACTTGTGAAAAGTAGGAACATCATAGGAGTGAAATTGTTGGAGAGTAAGGGCTGTGGAAAATAATGAAGGAAAACAAAGAGTTAGTCAATAAAACTAAATGAACAAAAAAAATCTAGGTTATGGAGGGTTAGTAGTCATGAACATGTATCAAGCGACATTAGATTAAAGGGATGTGAGGAAAAAGAATGTATAGCTAATTTATATGCTTTTTACATAGTAACACAGTAACATAGTAGATGAGGTTGAAAAAAGAAGTCCATCGAGTTCAACCTATACAAATCTTAAAAAAGCTTAAATTAATCCCATTAAAAAGGGTGACCCATTTAACAAAAAGCAACCATATCCCTGAATTCTGTTTCTAGTCAGAAATGTAACTATAAACAATTTTTAAATGTATATAAGGTATTGGCATTCACTACCTCCTTTGTTAGTGAGTTCTAGAATTTGATTGCTCTTACAGTGAAAACATTTTTACGTTACAGGAGATTAAATCTCCTTTGCTCCAGCTTTAAATTGTGACCTTTTGTCACAAACAATTTTCTTGGAATAAACAGAGCTTCTGCCATTTCTGTATATGGGCCTTTGTTTCTAGAGAAAACAGAAGAAGTTTGGCTAATCTCTCATAGCTTAAATTATCCATTCCCCTTATTAGTTTTGTGGCCCTTCTCTGAAGTCTACAATGTCTTTTTTTGCGATTGGATCCCAGGATTGCACTTCAAGGATTTATATAGTGACAGAATTATGCTTTCCTCTCTAGCATCAATGCATCTTTTTATACATGCTAGTATCTTATTAGCCTTAGAAGCTGCTGCCCAACATTGAGCACCCATCTTTAGCTTGTTATTTATTATTACTCCAACAGCCCTTTCATCCTCTCTTTGGCTAAGTCTAGTCCCATATAAATAATAGATTGTCTGTTTATTTTTACTTCCAAAATGTAGAACCTTGCATTTTCCAGTATTAAATCTAATTTTTCCATTTTCCTGACCATTCTTCTAATTTTTGTAGATCCCCTTGAAAACCAAATTTATCCTGCCATACCTTTAAAAGACAGAAAAAGTAGTCCTCTTTTGTATATTGGATTTCAGCTATTATTGGGATCTTATACAGGGAGTGCAGAATTATTAGGCAAGTTGTATTTTTGAGGATTAATTTTATTATTGAACAACAACCATGTTCTCAATGAACCCAAAAAACTCATTAATATCAAAGCTGAATATTTTTGGAAGTAGTTTTTAGTTTGTTTTTAGTTTTAGCTATTTTAGGGGGATATCTGTGTGTGCAGGTGACTATTACTGTGCATAATTATTAGGCAACTTAACAAAAAACAAATATATACCCATTTCAATTATTTATTTTTACCAGTGAAACCAATATAACATCTCAACATTCACAAATATACATTTCTGACATTCAAAAACAAAACAAATCAGTGACCATTATAGCCACCTTTCTTTGCAAGGACACTCAAAAGCCTGCCATCCATGGATTCTGTCTGTGTTTTGATCTGTTCACCATCAACATTGCGTGCAGCAGCAACCACAGCCTCCCAGACACTGTTCAGAGAGGTGAACTGTTTTCCCTCCTTGTAAATCTCACATTTGATGATGGACCACAGGTTCTCAATGGGGTTCAGATCAGGTGAACAAGGAGGCCATGTCATTAGATTTTCTTCTTTCATACCCTTTCTTGCCAGCCACGCTGTGGAGTACTTGGACGCGTGTGATGGAGCATTGTCCTGCATGAAAATCATGTTTTTCTTGAAGGATGCAGACTTCTTCCTGTACCACTGCTTGAAGAAGGTGTCTTCCAGAAACTGGCAGTAGGACTGGGAGTTGAGCTTGACTCCATCCTCAACCCGAAAAGGCCCCACAAGCTCATCTTTGATGATACCAGCCCAAACCAGTACTCCACCTCCACCTTGCTGGCGTCTGAGTCGGACTGGAGCTCTCTGCCCTTTACCAATCCAGCCACGGGCCCATCCATCTGGCCCATCAAGACTCACTCTAATTTCATCAGTCCATAAAACCTTAGAAAAATCAGTCTTGAGACATTTCTTGGCCCAGTCTTGACGTTTCAGCTTGTGTGTCTTGTTCAGTGGTGGTCATCTTTCAGCCTTTCTTACCTTGGCCATGTCTCTGAGTATTGCACACCTTGTGCTTTTGGGCACTCCAGTGATGTTGCAGCTCTGAAATATGGCCAAACTGGTGGCAAGTGGCATCTTGGCAGCTGCACGCTTGACTTTTCTCAGTTCATGGGCACTTATTTTGCGCCTTGGTTTTTCCACACGCTTCTTGCGACCCTGTTGACTATTTTGAATGAAACGCTTGATTGTTCGATGATCACGCTTCAGAAGCTTTGCAATTTTAAGAGTGCTGCATCCCTCTGCAAGATATCTCACTATTTTTTACTTTTCTGAGCCTGTCAAGTCCTTCTTTTGACCCATTTTGCCAAAGGAAAGGAAGTTGCCTAATAATTAGGCACACCTGATATAGGGTGTTGATGTCATTAGACCACACCCCTTCTCATTACAGAGATGCACATCACCTAATATGCTTAATTGGTAGTAGGCTTTCGAGCCTATACAGCTTGGAGTAAGACAACATGCATAAAGAGGATGATGTGGTCAAAATACTCATTTGCCTAATAATTCTGCACTCCCTGTAGATACAGTTTTACCTAATGGCGTAATATATTAATACATTAATAACCTATTTGTACTATTGGTAGAGGTGACTTTATGGAAGCCTTCCTTAAAATTTTTTTATCTAAATGTATCCAAACTGTGCAGATATATAAACTATTGTATCTAGCTCTAAAATAGATTATATCTTGCACAGTTTGATATTGTTGAAGAAAATATCACCTTGTGTAGGTCATTTTATTTATTTATATTTTTCATAAAAACGAGTCTGTTGTTTTATTACTGTTTTAATATGTTTAAGTCTATCTGTGAGTCTTTGAGAGAAGGACATTTTGTAGATACAAAATGAATATATTATCTATCTCTGCATTAATAAGTCTTTCAAACTGTGTGAATAATGGCAGTGCATAGGAACAGCATCAACAAAAAGGCTGCTGTCTGAAATTCAACTGCTATTCATTTTCAAAGAAGACAAAATTAGGCAATATAATATGACTAGTCCTGTAGCTCATGTACATGGGCCATTTTTTACAGTACAGCGGTCCCACCCCTTGCTCTCTCTCTCCCCCTCTCTTTTGCTCTCTCTCTCTCTCTCCCCCTCTCTTTTGCTCGCTCTCCCCCTCTCTTTTGCTCGCTCTCCCACTCTCTTTTGCTTTCTCTTCCACCTCTCTTTTGCTCTCTCTCCCCCTCTATTTTACTCTCTCTCCCACCCTTTCTTTTGCTCTCTCTCCCCCACTCTTTTGCTTTCTTTCTCTCCCCCCTCTTTTGCTCTCTCTCCCACCCTCTTTTGCTCTCTCTCTCTCCCCCCCTCTTTTACTCTCTCTCCTTCCCACCTATTTTGCTCTCTCTCTTCACCCCCCCACTTTTGTGCTCTCTCTTCCTCCCTCTTTTGCTCTCTCTCCCCCCTCTATTTTGCTCTCTCTCTCCCGCTCTCTTTTGCTTCTTCCCTCTCTTTTGATCTCTCTCCCCCCTCTTTTGCTCTCTCTCCCCCTCTCTTTTGCTCTCTTTCACCCTCTCTTTTGCTCTCCCCCTCTTTTGCTTTCTCTCTCCCCTCTCTTTTGCTCTCTCTCTCTCTTCCTCTTTTTTGCTCTCTGTCTCCCCCTCTCTTTTACTCTCTCTCTCTCCCACCCTCTCTTTTGCTCTCTCTCTCTCTCCCATCCTGTCTTTTGCTATCTCTGCCCCCCTCTCTTTTGCTCTCCCCCCTCTCTTTTACTCTCTTCCCCCCTTTTTTCTCTCTCCCCCCTCTTTTGCTCTCTCCCCCCCTCTTTTGCTCTCTCCCCCTCTCTTTTGCTCTCTCTTTCCCTCCCCCATTATTTGGTTCTCTCTCCCCCCTCTCTCTTGCTTTCTTTCTCTCCCCTCTCTTTTGCTCTCTCTCTCTCACTCCCCCTCTCTTTTGCTCTCTCTCCCCCTTCTCTTTTGCTCCCTCTCTCTCTCTCTCTCTCTCTCTCTCTCTCTCTCTCTCTCTCTCTCTCTCTCTCTCTCTCTATCTCTATCTTTCTCTCTCCCCCTCTCTTGCACTTTCTCTTCCACCTCTCTTTTGTGATCTCTATCCCCCCTTTATTTTGCTCTCTCTCCCCCTCTATTTTGCTCTCTCTCTCCCTCCTTTTCTTTTGCTCTCTCTCTCCCCCTCTCTTTTGCTCTCTCTCCCCTCTCTCTTTTGCTCTCTCTGTCTCCCCCTCTCTTTTACTCTCTCTCTCTCTCCCACCCTCTCTTTTGCTCTCTCTCTCTCTCCCATCTTCTCTTTTGCTATCTCTGTCTCCCTCTCTTTTGCTCTCTCTCCCCCCTATTTTGCTCTCTTCCCCCTCTTTTGCTCTCTCCCCCCCTCTTTTGCTCTCACCCCCCTCTTCTGCTCTCTCCTCCTCTCTTTTGCTCTCTATCATCCTCTCTCTTTTGCTCTCTCCCTCCCCCTTTCTTTTGTTCTCCCCCCCCCCTCTCTTTTGCTCTCTTTCTGTCCCCTCTCTTTTGCTCTCTCTCTCTCTACCCCTTCTCTTGCTCTCTCTCTCCCCCTCTCTTTTGCTCTCTCTCTCTCCCCCTCTCTTGCTCTTTCTCTTCCTCCTCTCTTTTGTGATATCTCTCCCTCCTTTATTTTGCTCTCTCTCCTCCCTCTATTTTGCTCTCTCTCCCCCCTTTCTTTTGCTCTCTCTCTCCCCCTCTCTCTCCCCTCTCTCTTTTGCTCTCTCTCTCCCCTCTTTTTTGCTCTCTCTCTACCCCCTCTCTTTTGCTCTCTCTCCCCCTCTCTTTTACACTCTCTCTCCCCCTTCTCTGTTGCTCTCACTCCCCCTCTCTTTTGATCTTTCTCTCTCCCCCTCTCTTTTGCTCTCTCTCCCCATCTCTTTTACTTCCCCTCCCACCCTCTCTTTTGCTCTCCCTCCCTCTCTCTTGCTCTCTCTGCTCTCTCTCGTTCTCCCCACTTTTTCTCCCCCCTTTATTTTGCTCTCTCCCCCTCTCTTTTGCTCTCTCTCTCTCCCTCTCTGTTGCTCTCTCTCCCCCTCTCTTTTGCTTTCTCTCCCCCCTCACTTGTGCTCTCTCTCTCTTTTGCTCTTTCTCCCCTTCTCTTTTGCTCTCTCTCCCCCCTCTCTTCTGCTCTTTCTCTCTCCCACTCTCTCTTTTGCTTTCCACTCTCCTACCCTTTCTTTTGCTCTCTCTCCCTCTCTTTTGCATCCTCTCCCCCTCTCTTTTGCTTCTTCCCCTCTCTTTTGCTCACTCCCGCCCTCTTTTGGTCTCTTCCCCCCTCTCTTTTGCTCTGTTTACCCCTCTCTTTTGCTCTCTCCCCCTCTTTTACTCTCTCTCTTTCCCCTTCTCTTTTGCTCTCTCTCTCTCCCCCCTTTTTTTGCTCTCGTTCTCTCCCCTCTCTTTTGCTCTCTCTTCCTTCTCTTGCTCTCTCCCCCCCTCTCTTTTGCTCTCTCTTGCTCTCTCTCTTCCTCCTCTCTTTTGTGCTCTCTCTCCCCCCTCTATTTTGATCTCTCTCCCCCTCTCTTTTGCTTTCTTTTTCTCCCCCTTTCTTTTGCTCTCTCTCCCCCTCTCTTTTGCTCTCTCTCTCTCTCTCCCTCTCTGTTGCTCTCTCTCCCCTCTTTTTTGCTTTCTCTCCCCCTCTCTTTTGCTCTCTCTCCCCTTCTCTTTTGCTCTCTCTCCCCCTATCTTTTGCTCTTTCTCTCTCCCACCCTCTCTTTTGCTTTCTCTCTCTCCCACCCTTTCTTTTGCTCTCTCCCCCTTTCTTTTGCATTCTCTCCCCCTCTCTTTTGCTTCTTCTCCTCTCTTTTGCTCGCTTCCCCAACCCTTTTGGTCTCTTCTCCCTCTCTTTTGCTCTGTTTCTCCCTCTCTTTTGCTCTCTCCCCCCTCTTTTGCTCTCTCTCTTTCCCCTTCTCTTTTGCTCTCTCTCTCTCTCTCTCTCTCTCTCTCTCTCTCTCTCTCCCTTCTCTTGCTCTCTCCCCCCTCTCTTTTGCTCTCACTCTCCCTCTCTTGCTCTCTCTCTTCCTCCTCTCTTTTGTGCTCTCTCTCCACCCCTCTATTTTGATCTCTCCCCCCCCCTCTTTTGCTCACTCTCTCACTCTCCCCCTTTCTTTTACTCTCTCTCCCCCTCTCTTTTGCTCTCTCTCTCCCCCTCTCTTTTGCTCCTCTCTCACCATCTCCTTTGCTCTCTCTCTCCCCCTCTCTTTTGCTCTCACTTCCCATCTATTTGCTCTCTTCCCCTCTCTTTTGCTCTCTCTCACCCCTTCTCTTTTGCTCTCTCTCTCCCCATCTATTTGCTTTCTCCCCCTCTCTTTTGCTTTCTCTCACCCCTTCTCTTTTGCTCTCTCCCCCCCTCTCTTTTGCGCTCTCTCTCCCCATCTATTTTGCTCTCTCTACCCCCCTCTCTTTTACTTCCCCTCCCACCCGCTCTTTTGCTCTCTCCCCCTTTTGCTCTCTCTCTCTTTCCCCCCTCTTTTGCTCTCTCTCCCCCTATTTTGCTTTCTCTCTTCTCCCCTCTTTGCACTCTCTCTTCCCTCCTCTTTGCACTCTCTCTTCCCCCCTCTTTTGCTCTCCCCCCCTTCTCTTTTGCTCACTTTCTCTCCCCCTCTCTTTTGCTCTCTCCCTCTTCTCTTGCTCTCTCTCTCCTCCCTCTCTTTTGCTCTCTCTCTCCCCCCTCTCTTGATCTCTCTCTTCCCCCTCTCTTTTACTCTCTCTCCCCCTCTCTTTTGCTCTCTCTCCCCCCTCTCTTTTGCTCTCTCTCTCTTCCCCTCTCTTTTGCTCTCTCTCTCCCTATTCTATTTTGATCTCTCTCCCCCCTCTCTTTTGCTCTCTCTCTCCCCCTCTCTTTTGCTCTCTCTCCCCTCTCTTTTACTCCCCCTCCCACCCTCCCTTTTGCTCTCTGCCATTTTGCTATGTCTCTCTTCCCCCCTCTTTTGCTCTCTCTCTTCACCCCTCTTTTGCTCTCTCTCTCCCCTTCTCTTTTGTTCTCTCTCTCCCCCCTCTCTTTTGCTCTCTCTCTCCCTCCCCCTCTCTTTTGCTCTCTCTCTCCCCCCTCTCTTTTACTCTTTCCCAGACGCTCTTTTGCTCTCTCTCTCCCACCCTTTCTTTTGCTATGTCTGTCTCCCTCTCTTTTGCTCCCTCTCCCCCTCTCTTTTGCTCTCTCTTTTCCCCCTTCTCTTTTGCTCTCTCTCTCCCCTTTTTTTGTTCTCTTTCTCTCTCCTCTCTTTTGCTCTCTCTCTCTCTCTCTCTCTCTCTCTCTCTCTCCCTTCTCTTGCTCTCTCTCACTCTCTCTTTTGTTTTCACTCTCCCTCTTTTACTCTCTCTCTTCCCCTCTCTTTTGCTCTCTCTCTCCCCCCTCTCTTTTGCTCCTCTCTCTCTCACCATCTCTTTTGCTCCTCTCTCTCTCACCATCTCTTTTGCTCTATCTCCCCAACTATTTGCTCTCTCTCTTCCCTTCTCTTTTGCTCTCTCTCACCCCTTCTCTTTTGCTCTCTCTCTCCCCATCTATTTGCTCTCTCCTCCTCTCTTTTGCTCTCTCTCATCCCTTCTCTTTTGCTCTCTCTCCCCTCTTTAGCTCTCTCTCTCTCCCCCCATCTATTTTGCTCTCTCTCTCCCCCTCTCTTTTACTTCCCCTCCCACCCGCTCTTTTGCTCTCTCTCCCCCTTTTGCTCTATCTCTTTCCCAGCTCTTTTGCTTTCTCTCTCCCCTCTTTTGCTCTCTCTTTCTTCCCCCCTCTTTGCACTCTCTCTTCTCCCTTCTTTGCACTCTCTCTTCGACCCCTCTTTTGCTCTCCCTCCCTCTTCTATTTTGCTCCCTCTCTCTTTTGCTCTCTCTCTCCCCCTTATCTTGCTCTCTCTCTCTCTCCCCTCTCTTTTGCTCTCTCTCTCTTTCCCCCTCTCTTGATCTCTCTTTTCCCCCTCTCTTTTACTCTCTCTACCCCTTTCTTTTGCTCTCTCTCTTCCCCTCTCATTTGCTCTCTCTACCCCTCTCTTTTTCTCTCTCTCTCCCCCTCTCTTTTTCTCTCTCTCCCCCTCTCTTTTGCTCTCTCTCTCCCTATTCTATTTTGATCTCTCTTCCCCCTCTCTTTTGCTCTCTCTCTCCCCCTCTCTTGATCTCTCTCTTCCCCCTCTCTTTTACTCTCTCTACCCCTTTCTTTTGCTCTCTCTCTTTCTCTCTCATTTGCTCTCTCTACCCCTCTCTTTTGCTCTATCTCTCTTTCTCTCTCCCTTCTTTTGCTCTCTCTTCCCCCTCTCTTTTGCTCTCACTCTCCCTCTTTTGCTCTCTCTCTTTCTCCTCTCTTTTGTGCTCTCTCTCCACCCCTCTATTTTGATCTCTCTCCCCCCTCTCTTTTGCTCTCTCTCTCACTCCCCCCCCTTTCTTTTACTCTCTCTTCCCCTCTCGTTTGCTCTCTCTCTCCCCCCTCTCTTTTGCTCCTCTCTCTCTCACCATCTCTTTTGCTCTCTCTCTCTCTCTCCCCCTCTCTTTTGCTCTATCTCCCCATCTATTTGCTCTCTCTCTCTTCCCCTCTCTTTTGCTCTCTCTCACCCCTTCTCTTTTGCTCTCTCTCTCACCATCTATTTGCTCTCTCTCCCCCCTCTTTCTTGCTCTCTCTCACCCCTTCTCTTTTGCTCTCTCCCCCCCCCCCACTCTCTTTAGCTCTCTCTCCTCATCTTTTTTGCTCTCTCTCCCCCTCTCTTTTACTTCCCCTCCCACCCGCTCTTTTGCTCTCTCTCCCCTTTTTGCTCTATCTCTTTCCCAGCTCTTTTGCTCTCTCTCCCCCCTGTTTTGCTCTCTCTCTTCCCCCACTTTGCACTCTCTCTTCCCCCCTCTTTGCACTCTCTCTTCCCCCTCTTTTGCTCTCCCTCCCTCTTCTCTTTTGCTCTCTTTCTCTCCCCCTATCTTTTGCTCTCTCTCTCCCCCTTATCTTGTTCTCTCTCTCCCCCTCTCTTGATCTCTCTCGTCCCCCTCTCTTTTACGCTCTCTACCCCTTTATTTTGCTCTCTCTCTTCCCCTCTCATTTGCTCTCTTTACCCCTCTCTTTTGCTCTCTCTCTCCCCCCTCTCTTTTGCTCTATCTCCCCCTCTCTTTTGCTTTCTCTCTCCCTATTCTTTTTTGATCTCTCTCCCCCTCTCTTTTGCTCTCTCTCTCCCCCTCTCTTGATCTCTCTCTTCCCCCTCTATTTTACTCTCTCTACCCCTTTCTTTTGCTCTCTCTCTTTCCCTCTCATTTGCTCTCTCTACTCCTCTCTTTTACTCTCTCTCTTCCCCTCTCTTTTGCTCTCTCTCTCCCCCCTCTCTTTTGCTCCTCTCTCTCTCACCATCTCTTTTGCTCTCTCTTTCCCCCTCTCTTTTGCTCTATCTCCCCATCTATTTGCTCTCTCTCTTCCCTTCTCTTTCTCTCTCTCTCACCCCTTCTCTTTTGCTCTCTCTCTCCCCATCTATTTGCTCTCTCCTCCTCTCTTTTGCTCTCTCTCATCCCTTCTCTTTTGCTCTCTCTCCCCTCTTTAGCTCTCTCTCTCTTCCCCCATCTATTTTGCTCTCTCTCTCCCCCTCTCTTTTACTTCCCCTCCCACCCGCTCTTTTACTCTCTCTCCCCCTTTTGCTCTATCTCTTTCCCAGCTCTTTTGCTTTCTCTCTCCCCTCTTTTGCTCTCTCTCTTCCCCCCTCTTTGCACTCTCTCTTCTTCCTTCTTTGCACTCTCTCTTCGACCCCTCTTTTGCTCTCCCTCCCTCTTCTCTTTTGCTCCCTCTCTCTTTTGCTCTCTCTCTCCCCCTTATCTTGCTTTCTCTCTTTCCCCCTCTCTTGATCTCTCTTTTCCCCCTCTCTTTTACTCTCTTTACCCCTTTCTTTTGCTCTCTCTCTTCCCCTCTCATTTGCTCTCTCTACCCCTCTCTTTTTCTCTCTCTCTCCCCCTCTCTTTTTCTCTCTCTCCCCCTCTCTTTTGCTCTCTCTCTCCCTATTCTATTTTGATCTCTCTTCCCCCTCTCTTTTGCTCTCTCTCTCCCCCTCTCTTGATCTCTCTCTTCCCCCTCTCTTTTACTCTCTCTACCCCTTTCTTTTGCTCTCTCTCTTTCCCTCTCATTTGCTCTCTCTACCCCTCTCTTTTGCTCTATCTCTCTTTCTCTCTCCCTTCTTTTGCTCTCTCTTCCCCCTCTCTTTTGCTCTCACTCTCCCTCTCTTGCTCTCTCTCTTTCTTCTCTCTTTTGTGCTCTCTCTCCACCCCTCTATTTTGATCTCTCTCCCCCCTCTCTTTTGCTCTCTCTCTCACCCCCCCCCTTTCTTTTACTCTCTCTCTTCACCTCTCATTTGCTCTCTCTCTCCCCCCTCTCTTTTGCTCCTCTCTCTCTCACCATCTCTTTTGCTCTCTCTCTCTCTCCCCCTCTCTTTTGCTCTATCTCCCCATTTATTTGCTCTCTCTCTTCCCCTCTCTTTTGCTCTCTCTCACCCCTTCTCTTTTGCGCTCTCTCTCACCATCTATTTGCTCTCTCTCCCCCCTCTTTTTTGCTCTCTCTCACCCCTTCTCTTTTGCTCTCTCCCCCCCCCCCACTCTCTTTAGCTCTCTCTCCTCATCTTTTTTGCTCTCTCTCCCCCTCTCTTTTACTTCCCCTCCCACCCGCTCTTTTGCTCTCTCTCCCCTTTTTGCTCTATCTCTTTCCCAGCTCTTTTGCTCTCTCTCCCCCCTGTTTTGCTCTCTCTCTTCCCCCACTTTGCACTCTCTCTTCCCCCCTCTTTGCACTCTCTCTTCCCTCTCTTTTGCTCTCCCTCCCTCTTCTCTTTTGCTCTCTTTCTCTCCCCCTATCTTTTGCTCTCTCTCTACCCCTTATCTTGTTCTCTCTCTCCCCCTCTCTTGATCTCTCTCTTCCCCCTCTCTTTTACTCTCTCTACCCCTTTCTTTTGCTCTCTCTCTTCCCCTCTCATTTGCTCTCTTTACCCCTCTCTTTTGCTCTATCTCCCCCTCTCTTTTGCTTTCTCTCTCCCTATTCTTTTTTGATCTCTCTCCCCCTCTCTTTTGCTCTCTCTCTCCCCCTCTCTTGATCTCTCTCTTCCCCCTCAATTTTACTTTCTCTACCCCTTACTTTTGCTCTCTCTCTTTCCCTCTCATTTGCTCTCTCTACTCCTCTCTTTTGCTCTCTCTCTCCCCCTCTCTTTTGCTCTCTCTCTCCCCCTCACTTTTACTCCCCCTCCCACCCTCTCTTTTGCTCTCTCCCCTTTTGCTATCTCTCTCTTTCCCCCCTCTTTTGCTCTCTCTCTTCCCCACTCTTTTGCTCTCTCTCTCCCCCTCTCTTTTGTTCTCTCTCTCCCCCTCTCATTTGCGCTCTCTCTCTCTCTCTCTCTCTCTCCTTCCCCCTCTCTTTTGCTCTCTCTCCCCCTCTCTTTTGCTCTCTCTCTCACTCCCCCTCTCTTTTGCTCTCTCCCCTCTCTTTAGCGCTCTCTCCCCCTTTCTTTTGCTCTCTGTCGCCAACTCTCTTTTACTCTCTCTCTACCACCCTCTCTTTTACTCTCTTTCTACCACCCTCTCTTTTGTTCTCTCTCTCCCACACTCTTTTTTTCTCTCTGTCCCCCTCTCTTTTGCTCTCTCCCCCTCTCTTTTGCTTTCTCTTCCCCTCTCTTTTGCTCTCTCTCCCCCCATTTTGATCTCTCTCCCAACTCCTTTTTGCTCTCTCCCCCTCTTTTGCTCACTCTCTCATCTCTTTTGCTCTTTCTCTCTCTCCCCATCTCTTTTGCTCTCTCTCTCCCCCTCTCTTTTACTCTTTCTCTCCTACCCACTCTTCTCTTCCCCCTCGTTTGCTCTCTCTCTCCCTCTCTCTTTTGCTCTCTCTTTTTCACCCCTCTTTTGTGCTCTCTCTTCCCCCTCTTTTGCTCTCTCCCCCCCCCCCTTTTGCTCTCTTTCCCTCTCTTTTGCTCTTTCTCTCCCCCTCTATTTTGCTCTCTTCCCCCTCTCTTTAGCTATTTCTACCCCCTCACTTTTGCTCTCTCTCTCCCAGCCTCTCTTTTGCTCTATCCCCCTCTTTTGCTCTCTCTCTCTCTTCCCCTCCCCTCTTTTGCTCTCTCTCCCCCCTCTTTTGTTCTCTATCTTCCCCTTCTCTTTTGCTCTCTCTCTGTCCCTCTTCTTTTGCTCTCACTCTTCCCCCCCTCGTTTGCGCTTTGTCTTCCACCCTATTTTGCTCTCTCCCCCCCTCTCTTTTGCTCTCTGTCTTCCCCTCTCTTTTGCTCTCTATCCCCCTCTCTTTTGCTCTCTCTCCCCCCTCTCTCTTTTGCTCTCTCTCTCTCTCTCCTCTATTTTACTCCCTCTCCCACCCTCTCTTTTGCTCTCTCCCTTCCCTCTTTTGCTCTCTATCTTCCCCCCCTCTTTTGCTCTCTCTCTCTTGCCTCCTCTTTTGCTCTCTCTCTCTTTCCCTTCCCTCTTTTGCTCTCTCTCTTTCCCTTCCCTCTTTTGCACTTTCTCCCCCCTCTTTTGCTCTCTTTCCCCTTCTTTTGCTCTCTTCCCCCCTCTTTGCTCTCTCTCCCCCCACTATTTTGCTCTCTCTCTCCCCTCTCTTTTGCTCTCTCTCTCCCTCCCCCTCTCGTTTCTTCTCTCTTTCTCCCCCTCTATTTGCTCTCTGTCTCAACCTCTCTTTTACTCTCTCTCCCACCCTCTCTTTTGCTCACTTTCTCTCCAACCTTCTATTTTGCTCTCTCTCTCCCCCTCTCTTTTGCTCTCTCCCCCTCTGTTTTGCTCTCTCACTCCCTCTCATTTTCTCTCTCTCCCCCTATTTTGCTTCCCCCCCTCTGTTTTGCTCTCTCCTTCCTCTTTTGCTCACTCTCCCCCCCCCCTCTTTTTTCTCTCTCTCCCCCTCTCTTTTGCTCTCTCCCCCCTCTCTTTTGCTCTCACTCTCTCTCTCCCCCACCCTTTTTTTGCTCTCTCTCTTCGCCCCCTATTTGGCTCTCTGTCTCCCCCTCTCTTGCTCTCTCTCTCCCCCTCTTTTGCTCTCTCTTTCCCCCCTCTTTTGCTCTCTCTCTTTATCCCCCCTCTTTTGATCTCTCTCTTCCCCCCTCTTTTGCTCTCTTTCCACCCTCTTTTGCTCTCCCCCCCTCTCTTTTGCTCTCTGTCTTCCCCTCTCTTTTGCTCTCTATCCCCCTCTCTTTTACTCTCTCTTCCCCCTCTCTTTTGATAGCTACCCCCTCTCTTTTGCTTTGTCTCCCCCACTCTTTTGCTTTCTCTCTCCCTCTTTTCCTCTCTCTCTACCACCCTCTCTTTTCCACTCTCTCTCTCTATCTCTCTCTCTCTCTTACCCTCTCTTTTGCTCTCTCTCCCCCTCTCTTTTTCTCTCTCCCCCTCTCTTTTGATCTCTTTCCCCCTCTCTTTTGCTCTCTCCCCCCCCCCTCTTTTGCTCTCTCTCTTCCCCTTCTCCTTTGCTCTCTCTATCTCCCCTCTCTTTTTCTCTCTTTCTCTCTCCTCTCTTTTGCTCTCTCTCTCTCTTCCCCTTCTCTTTTGCTCTCTCTATCTCCCCTCTCTTTTGCTGTCTTTCTCTCCCCTCTCTTTTGCTCTCTCTTTTACCTCTCTTGCTCTCTCTCTTCCCCCTCTCTTTTGCACTCTCTCTCCCCCCTCTATTTTGCTCTCTCTCCCCCTCTCTTTTGCTCTCTCTCTCCCACCTTCTTTTGCTTACTTGCTTCCCCTCTGTTTTGCTCTCTCTCCCCCCTCTCTTTTGCTCTCTCTCTCCCTCTCTCTTGCTCTTTCTCTCCCCCCTCTCTTTTGCTCTCTCTCTCTCCCCCCTCTCTTTTTCTCTCTCTCTCCCCCTCTCTTTTGCTCTCTCTCCCTCCTCTCTTTTGCTCTCTCTCTCTCTCCCCTCTATTTTACTCCCCCTCCCACCCTCTCTTTTGCTCTCTCCCCTCCCTCTTTTGCTCTCTATCTTCCCCCCTCTTTTGCTCTCTCTCTTTCCCTTCCCTCTTTGCGCGCTCTCTCTTTCCCCTTCTTTTGCTCTCTTCCCCCCTCTTTACTCTCTCTCTCCCCCCTCTATTTTGCTCTCTCTCCCCCTCTCTTTTGCTCTCTCTCCCTCCCCCTCTCGTTTGCTCTCTCTCGCTCCCCCTATATTTTGCTCTCTGTCTCAACCTCTCTTTTACTCTCTCTCTCTCCCACCCTCTCTTTTGCTCACTCTCTCTCCAACATTCTATTTTGCTCTCTCTCTCCCCCTCTCTTTTGCTCTCTCCCCCTCTGTTTTGCTCTCTCACCCCCTCTCATTTGCTCTCTCTCCCCCTATTTTGCTCTCCCCCCCTCCGTTTTGCTCTCTGCTTCCTGTTTTGCTCACTCTCCCCCCTCTTTTTTCTCTCTCTCCCCCTCTCTTTTGCTCTCTCCCCCCTCTATTTTGCTCTCTCTCTCTCTCTCTCTCTCTCTCTCCCACCCTTTTTTTTGCTCTCTCTCTTCACCCCCTATTTTGCTCTCTCTCTTCCCTTCTTTTGCTCTCTCTCTTTCCCCCTCTTTTGCTCTCTCTCTTCCCCTCTCTTTTGCACTCTCTCTCTCCCCTCTATTTTGCTCTCTCCCCCTCTCTTTTGCTCTCTCTCTCCAACCTTCTTTTGCTTTCTTGCTCCCCCTCTCTTTTGCTCTCTCTCTCCCCCTCTCTTTTGCTCTCTCTCTCCCTCTCTCTTGATCTTTCTCTCCCCTCTCTTTTACTCTCTCTCTCCCTCTCTTTTGCTCTCTCTCCCCCTCTCTTTTGCTCTCTCTCCCCCCTCTCTCTTTTGCTCTCTCTCTCTCTCCCCTCTATTTTACTCCCCCTCCCACCCTCTCTTTTGCTCTCTCCCCTCCCTCTTTTGTTCTCTATCTTCCCCCCCTCTTTTGCTCTCTCTCTCTTGCCTCCTCTTTTGCTCTCTCTCTCTTTCCCTTCCCTCTTTTGCTCTCTCTCTTTCCCTTCCCTCTTTTGCGCTCTCTCCCCCCTCTTTTGCTCTCTTTCCCCTTCTTTTGCTCTCTTCCCCCCTCTTTGCTCTCTCTCCCCCCACTATTTTGTTCTCTCTCCCCCCTCTCTTTTGCTCTCTCTCTCCCTCCCCCTCTCATTTCTTCTCTCTTTCTCCCCCTCTATTTGCTCTCTGTCTCAACCTCTCTTTTACTCTCTCTCTCTCCCACCCTCTCTTTTGCTCACTTTCTCTCCAACCTTCTATTTTGCTCTCTCTCTCCCCCTCTCGTTTGCTCTCTCCCCCTCTGTTTTGCTCTCTCACTCCCTCTCATTTTCTCTCTCTCCCCCTATTTTGCTCTCCCCCCCTCTGTTTTGCTCTCTCCTTCCTCTTTTGCTCACTCTCCCCCCTCTTTTTTCTCTCTCTCCCCCTCTCTTTTGCTCTCTCCCCCCTCTATTTTGCTCTCACTCTCTCTCTCCCCCACCCTTTTTTTGCTCTCTCTCTTCGCCCCCTATTTGGCTCTCTGTCTCCCCCTCTTTTGCTCTCTCTCTCCCCCTCTTTTGCACTCTCTTTCCCCCCTCTTTTGCTCTCTCTCTTTATCCCCCCTCTTTTGATCTCCCTCTCTTCCCCTCTCTTTTGCTCTCTTTCCCCCCTCTTTTGCTCTCTCTCCCCTCTCTTTTGCGCTCTCTCTCACTGTCACTACCTTGCCCGACAACACCCACCTCCACCTCCCGTCTGGCCACGCCCCAACACAGCCTTAACATCCGGCCTGGCCTTTTATATTATAGGATGTGAAACAAAAAACAGGTTGTAATTTTATGCGCTTGTGTTCTGACTCAAAAGCAATTTTTCCTCAGTAGGTTGGAAATAAGAATTTCTAATGGTGTGTAGTTTGTTGTCTGTGGTCACCACAATTTCAGTATATAGTAAAAGGAGACTTTAGCAAATATTAAAAAATTACCAAAAACCTTCGCTATGACAAATACAATATGAAAAATAAAAAAATATATAAAAAAATAACAAAATGACAATAATAATAGTAAAACCACACAAAACCCACTTTTTACTTTTGGGAATTTGTATGCAGCATATGTGTTTTAAACGTACACCAAAAAAACCACATAAATATAATAAGAGGTGCTTGGTTGCTATTTTGCATTCATAGGCTGTACTAAGAATTGGAATTATTAGTCTTTAAAAGTTTTAGGATCCTGATAAGTATTTTGTTTTATTGGACAAAAAAAACAGTACCTTGTGTGTCAGAGACAGAGAATATTTCTATGTTCCATAAATGTTCCTGGATTTGTAGGAGACAAAGTTCAATTGAACAAAAAATGACGAAATCTGTTTTCGATTGCAGTGCCACTGAAGTGCCGCCTGGTCACAGCCAGCAATCCCACTGGTCTCGGCTCGTATGCGGTTACATGTAAAGGAAGAAAAGACAGGCGCACAAAGCACAATTCAAGTGTAGAGTTTTATTATACAGATAAGACACACGGATTGAATAACATTTACTAGATTAAAATCAAAGTTCTGCATTGAGAGTATATATACTCCTGGGATTATTGCAGCTCCTGTAACACCAGGGAAATAGATCTCCTCTCAGTTCCAGGCAAAAACAATTGGGCGGCGGTGTTCCAGATCCTGTCACCCAAGTTTTTTGTCACACTGGTGGTAAACAGTTCTCTTGACTGCTTTCCCGTAAATCCTTCTTGGTTGCCTGACGCTTTTCCCCCGACTCCGGGTACGCCTTTAAAACAAACAGGCGCCAGCCGAAATATACACAGCCTTTGATAAAGCCCGACCGGAGTCGGGGGAAACACGTCAGGCAACCAAGAAGGATTTACGGGAAAGAAGTCAAGAGAACTGTTTAGCACCAGTGTGACAAAAAACTTGGGTGACAGGATCCGGAACCCCGCCGCCCAATTGTTTTTGCCTGGAACTGAGAGGAGAGGGACCATCTATTTCCCTGGTGTTACAGGAGCTGCAATAATCCCAGGAGTATATATACTCTCAATGCAGAACTTTGATTTTAATCTAGTAAGTGTTATTCTATCCGTGTGTCATATCTGTATAATAAAACTCTACACTTGAATTGTGCCTTGTGCGCCTGTCTTTTCTTCCTTTACATTATAGGATGTGATTTTGTTATGCATCATAATTCTCAATCTTGAAAGCTGCAATGAGTTGATTGAAATTTTCAAATGTATCAAGGCATTTAATATGGCACAGGATGAAAGCATTTTTAGAGAACATAAATTATTGAGTATGTTCTTATTGGGTTAGATTCAGGTTGCTAAGGAGCCTCATAGAGAAGGTAAGATCATGTTCTATATACAGGGAGACTCACTTTAGCTATATTTTCTACAAAGTCATTAGTGGGAGTCATTCACACCTGTAGTTGCAGTAAAGTACAATAGAACTGCATAATCAACAAATGCTTAATAAAAAGTACTTCCATCCCCCCCCCCGTATCATGTAACAGCCATTAGCCAATCACAAAATGCATTTACATATATACTGAGAACTCTTGCACAGACTCAGTAGGAGCTTGTGCCTCAGAAAGTGTGCATACAAATAGAATGTGCACTTTTTGAAAATGGAAGTAAATTGACATTTTTTTTTATTCCATGCTCTGCTTTAATCATAAAAGTTGAATTTTGACTTTAATTTCGCTTTTTTGCTCTCTGTCTCCCCCTCTCTTTTACTCTCTCCCATCTTCTCTTTTGCTCTCTCCCCCTCTCTTTTGCTCTCTCCCCCTCTCTTTTGCTCTCTCTCTCTCTCCCCTCTCTTTTGCTCTCTCTCTCCCTCCCCCTCTCTTTTGCTCTCTCACCCCTCTCTTTTGCTCTCTCTTCCACTTTCTTTTGCTCTCTGTCTCCCCCTCTCTTTTACTCTCTCTTTCTTTCCACCCTCTCTTTTGCTCTCTCTCCCACCCTCTCTTTTGCTCTCTCTGTCCCCCTCTCTTTTGCTTTCTCCTCCTCTCTTTTGCTCTCTCTCCCCCTCTCTTTTGCTCTCTCTCCCCCCTATTTTGCTCTCTCTCCCCCTATTTTGCTCTCTCTCCCCCCTTCCTTTTGCTCTCTCCCCCCTCTTTTGCTCACTCTCCCCTCTTTTGCTCTCTCTCCCATCTCTTTTGCTCTCTCTCCCCATCTCTTTTGCTCTCTCTCTCTCTCTCTCTCTCTCTCCCACTCTCTCTTTTGCTCTCTCTCTCCCCCCTCTTTTGCTCTCTCTCCCCCTCTTTTGTTTTCTCTCTCTGTAAGGCTCTAAGAGCCTTGTAACTACTATCAGCAGGTTTCCTATATTTAATGAGTTTAATAAGTACCCAAGTGGTTTGCTGTATGCCAAAAGTGAGATGGTCAGTTCACCGTTAGTAGCTAACTAACTACTCAAGTCGCAATATGTACTGAGTCAGGGAACACAGTGGATTAAATGGTTATGCCCAAAAGACCTCCTAACAACGGTAAAAGGTTGAGCCGCATCAAAGCCTAAGTTAGCAACTTATAGTTCGTTACCTCTTGCAAAAGTAAAGTCAGCTGGCACACAGAAGTAACTGAGAAGATCTGACCTGGGTTTTGGAGGTGTCGTCCCTTTAGGAGTGAAGCCACATCCGTTGCTGTCTGCATGCAGAGCAGCTGGCAGCATGAGAGGTAGGGAGAGAAGCACCCGGCTGCAGCTGATGACATAGGAAGCTACGTGTGCTGCAGAATCTCAGCTGTTGAGCAGAGTGTGCAGGCGAGTCCTGGCTGATCGTATCTAGAGTGGTAGAGGAGGTGGCGGTAAGTAACAACACTACTTGCTAGTAGTGTCCAGCGGTAGTTAGAGAGACTGGAATCAGAGAGCTAGGAGGAAACGAACTTGTGAGACACAATCCGGAATAGGAATAGCTCAATTAACCAGCAATGAGTGCTGGAAGAAGGTTTCTTAAATAGGCAGGTAGAATTAAAGCGACAGTACTAGATACAAGTAACCAGTTAACCCTTACAGAGCCCCCTCCATAAGGAACCACAGCGAGGGTCACGGCCTGGGATTATCCGGGTTACGTCTATGATAAAGGGAAACCAGCCGAGGAGCCGAAACATTCAAAGCTGGTTCCAATGAATCATCCTCATGACCAAACCCTTTCCAATGTATGAGATAGAAGAGAACTCCACGGCGGAACCGAGAATCCAAAATACTGTGCACCTCATATTGTGCATCAGGATCAACTGCAAGAGTAGGAACAACCCTCACAGAACCATCCAAAGGTGAAATACAGGGCTTGATTAGAGAGACGTGAAACGTTGGATGGATCTTAAAAGAGGATGGGAGCTGCCAATTGACTGTAGAAGGGTTGTTGACATGAAGGATGAGGTACGGCCCTATGTAGATCTTGCCTAATTTCCTACAAGGGTAGGAAATCCTGAGGTTTTTGTGTGGAGAGCCATACATATTGACCCACTGAGTATTGGGGGCTAGCTCAATGGTGTAAGTCATAGTATTTCCGCTTGGAAGCTTGAGCCTGGAGGATATTATCCCGTATCGAGGTAAACAAGGTTGAGATGTCATTGACGAGGTCGTTAACCTGAGGACAAGGGGTATCAATCCTTGGGAGCAAGGTAAAATGTGGGTGCAAACCGTAATTGATGAAAAAGGAGAAAAGCCAGTAGTAGAGCTTTTATTATTGTTATATGCGAATTTGGCTAGGGGTAGGTAGGTAGCCCAAGTATCTTGTTGATGGGAGCAGAAACAGCGTAAGTACTGTTTGAGCCATTGATTGACCCTCTCAGTCTGCCCATTAGTCTGGGGATGGTATGCAGTACTGAGTTTCTGTTCAATGTGCAGAGCCTTGCATAAGTGCTTCCAGAACTTGGAAGTGAACTGGGAGCCATGGTCGCTAATAACTGTCTTGGTAATGCCATGTTACTGTATGACATGTTGGAGGAATAAATCACAGGTCAGTTTGGAAGTGGGAAAAGATACAATAGGAATAAAGTGTGCCATCTTCGAGAATAAATCTGTGAAAACTAGTATGGTGGTAAAAGTGTTGGAAACAGGGAGATCGATGATGAAGTCCATCGAAATTGTTTCCTATGGAAAATGAGGTACCAGAAGAGGCTCCAGGAGTCCCATTGAAAGTTGTCTTGAATGCTTGGAGGTGGCACAAACCGTACACCTGGAAAGGAAGTCTTTAAGATCGTGGTGTAAGGTGGGCCACCAGAATGAACGCTTAAGAAGTTCAGTAGTTTTGTCCTTCCCCATGTGTCCTGCCAAAGGTGAGTTATGTACAGATCTTAGGACTGTCTTAGCGATAGGGGTATGTACAACTTTCCATCCTTGTGAAACAGGCCACCTGAGTCCTGGAGGACATCTGTGAGTGTTACCGATAGATCAGTAGCAATTGCATCCTTGAGCATAGGTACTAGACTGGAGAGGATACCGATAATACAGTCCTTAGGAATAATAGTAGAAGGTTCACTGACAGTCGTTGATTTATGTCCCTGTCTAGAAAGAGCGTCAGCCTTACTGTTCTTGGTTCCCGGCTGGTAGGTGATGATATAATGAAAACGAGAGAAGTATAGACTCCATCTAATTGTTTGGATGATAAGGTCCGGTTTGATTGAAGATATTGCAGGTTTTTATGGTCAGTATATATGACTGTGGGCTGAGTTGCACCTTCTAATAAGTGCCTCCAGTGGTCAAATGAGCACTTTATTGTGAGCAATTCCTTCTGGTTGCATAAGCCTGGAGAAGAAGGCTACCGGATGTAATGGATCCTTAAAGGATTTCCTTTGTAAAAGAATTTCCCCAATGGCGAAATCCGAGGCATCGACTTCCAATATGAATTGTTAATCCATATCGGGATACTGCAGTATTGGTCCTGAGGTCAATTTTGTCTTTAAGTAATCAAAAACTGAGTCTGAAACTGAGTATGTACTGAGTATGTACTGAGTCAGGGAACACAGTGTATTAAATGGTTATGCCCAAAAGACCTCCTAACAACGGTAAAAGGTTGAGCCACATCAAAGCCTAAGTTAGCAACTTATAGTTCGTTACCTCTTGCAAAAGTAAAGTCAGCTGGCACACAGAAGTAACTGAGAAGATCTGACCTGGGTTTTGGAGGTGTCGTCCCTTTAGGAGTGAAGCCGCATCTGTTGCGGTCTGTATGCAGAGCAGTTGGCAGCATGAGAGGTAGGGAGAGAAGCACCCGGCTGCAGCTGATGACGTAGGAAGCTGAGTGTGCTGCAAAATCTCAGCTGTTGAGCAGAGTGTGCAGGCGAGTCCCGGCTGATCGTATCTAGAGCGGCAGAGGAGGTGGCGGTAGGTAACGACACTACTTGCTAGTAGTGTCCAGCAGTCCTTGCGGTAGTTAGATAGACTGGAGTCAGAGAGCTAGGAGGAAACAAACTTGTGAGACACAATCCGGAATAGGAATAGCTCAATTAACGAGCAATGAGTGCTGGAAAGAGGTTCTTTAAATAGGCAGGTAGAATTAAAGGGACAGTTCTAGATACAAGTAACCAGTTAACCGTTACACTCTCCCCCCTATTTTGCTCTCTCTCTCTCTTCCCCCTATTTTGCTCTCTCTTCCCCCCTTTTTCTCTCTCTCTTTCCCCCCTCTTTTGCTCTCTCTCTCCCCCCTCTTTTGCTCTCTTACCCCCTCTTTTAATCGGTCTCCCCCTCTCTTTTGCTCACTCTCTTCCCCTCTCTTGCTCTCTCTCTCCCCTCTCTTTTGCTCTCTCTCTCCCCTCTCTTTTGCTCTCTCCCCCCTCTCTTTTGCTCTCTCTCCCCCACTCTTTTGCTCTCTCTCCCCCACTCTTTTGCTCTCTCTCTCTCCCTCTATTTTACTCTCTCTCTTCCACACTCTCTTTTCCTTTCTCTCTCTGTCTCTTACCCTCTCTTTAGCTCTCTCTCTCCCCCCCTTTCTTTTGCTCTCTCCCCCTTCTCTTTTGCTCTCTCTCCCCCTCTTTTTTGCTCTCTCCCCCTTCTCTTTGGCTCTCTATCCCCCCTCTTTTGCTCTCTCTCTTCCCCCTTCTCTTTTGCTCTCTCTCTTTCCCCTTCTCTTTTGCTCTCTCTCTTTCCCCTTCTCTTTTGCTCTCTCTCTTTCCCCCCTTTTGCTCTCTCTCTTTCCCCCCTTTTGCTATCTCTCTCTTTCCCTCCCCTCTTTTGTGCTCTCTCTTCCCCCCTCTTTTGCTCTCTTCCACCTATTTTGCTCTCTTCCCCCCTCTTTTGCACTCTCCCTCCCCCTCATGTTTACTATCTTTCCCCCTCTCTTTTGCTCTCTGTCTCCACATCTCTTTTGCTCTCTTTCTCTCCCTTCTCTTTTGCTCTCTCTATCCCCCTTCTCTTGCTCTCTCCCTCCCCCCTCTTGCTCTCTCTCTTCCCCCTTTCTTTTGCACTCTCCCCATCTATTTTGCTCTCTCTCCCCCCCCTTTCTTTTGCTCTCTCACTCCCCCTCTCTTTTGCTCTCTCTCTCTCCCCCTCTGTCTTGCTCTCTCTCTCCCTCTTCTCTTTTGCTCTCTCTCTCCCCCTCTATTTTGCTCTCTCTCCCCCATCTCTTTTGCTCTCTCTCCCCCTCTCTTTTGCTCTCTCTCCCCCACTCTCTTTTACTCCCCCTCCCACCCTCTCTTTTGCTCTCTCTCCCCCCTCTTTTGCTCTCTCTCTTCTCCCCTTCTTTTGCGCTCCCCCCCCCCTCGTTTCTCTCTCTCTTTTCCCCCTTTTGCTCTCTCTTTTCCTCCCCTCTTTTGTGCTCTCTCTTCCCCTCTTTTTTGCTCTCTTCCCCCTATCTTTGGCTCTCTATCCCCCTCTTTTGCTCTCTCCCCCTCTCTTTTGCTCTCTCTCCCCATCTCTTTTGCTCTCTCTCCCCCTCTCTTTTGCTCTCTCTCCCCCCTCTCTTTTACTCCCCCTCCCACCCTCTCTTTTGCTCTCTCTCTCCCCTCTTTTGCTCTCTCTCTTCCCCCCTCTTTTGCGCTCTCTCTTCCCCCAATTTTTGCTCTCTCTCTTTTCCCCCTTTTGCCCTCTCTCTTTCCCTCCCCTCTTTTGCTCTTGTCCCCCTATTTTGCTCTCTTCCCCCCTATTTTGCTCTCTCTCTCCCCCCTCTCGTTTGCTGTCTCTCCCCCTCTCTTTTGCTCTCTGTCTCCACATCTCTTTTACTCTCTCTCTCTCACATCCTCTCTTTTGCTCACTCTCTCTCCAACCTTCTATTTTGCTCTCTCTGCCCCCCTCTCTTTTGCTCTGTCCCCCTCTATTTTGCTCTTTCCCCCTCTTTTTTGCTCTCTCACCCCCTCTCATTTGCTTTTTCTCCCCCTATTTTGCTCTCTCCCCCCTTTTGCTCTCTCCCCCCCTCTTTTGTTCTCTCTCCCCTCTTTTGCTCTCTCTCTCCCCTCTCTTTTGCTCTCCCCCCTCTCTTTTGATCTCTCTCTCTCGCCCTCTTTTTTGCTCTCTCTCTTTCCCCCCTTCTTTTGCTCTCTCTCCCCCCTCTTTTGTTCTGTCTCTCTCCCCCCTCTTTTGCTCTCTCTCTTTATTCCCCCTCTTTTCTCTCCCTCTCTTCCCCCCCTCTTTTGCTCTCTTTCCCCCTCCTCTTTTGCTCTTTCTCCTCTCTCTTTTTTGCGCTCTCTCTCACTGCCACAACCATTCCCGACAACACCCACCTCCCCCTCCCGACTGGCCACACCTCACCACAGCCCTCACGTCCGGTCTGGCCTTTTATATTAGAGGATGGGATGTTGTTATGCATCATAATTCTCAATCTTGAAAGCTGCAATGAGTTGATTTAAATATTCAAATGTATCAAGGCATTTAATATGGCCCAGGATGAAAGCATTTTCAGAGAACATAAATTATTGAGTATGTTCTTATTGGGTTAGATTCATAGATGCTTAGGAGGTTGCTAAGGAACCTCGTGGAGAAGGTGAGATCATGTTCCAAATACACTGAGAATCACTTTAGCTATATTTTCTACAAAGTCATTAGTGGGATTCACATCTGTAGTTTAAATAAAGTACAATAGAACTGCATAATCAACAAATGCTTAATAAAAATTACTTACACCCCCCCCCATCATGTAACAGACATTAGCCAATCACAAAATGCATTTACATATATACTGAGAACTCTTGCACACACTTAGTAGAAGCTTGTGCCTCAGAAAGTATGCATACAAATAGAATGTGCACTTTTTGATAATGGAAGTAAATTGACATATTATTTTTTTATTCCATGCTCTGAATCATAAAAGCTTAATTTTGACTTTAATGTCGCTTTAAAGAACAAATACATAATATCTTATTGATAAGCAGCTAAAACAATTACAACCACATCATTTTTGGAAATATGCTTGAAACACTGTAAGTTGTAAATGTGGAATATTTTCCTATACTTTTTGTTATATAATAGTATGATAGAACAAGAGGTGTTTTGTCACAGTCATGAGTTCCAGAACATTCTTAAGACATGGTCAGAAGCCTCTGTGCCTCTCTTGCGGTCGTGTATTGCTATTTCAAAGCTGTAGAAGTTTTCTCAGGATATTTTGTTTTACTTTTTTAACTTATATTTTGTGCATATGTTAGAGTTGGCTGTTTATTGAGGGTGTTTTTATTAGTTTTTTTTTTCTTTAACACTTTTTAATGTATTTTTGCGATGGCGGTATAGTTAACAATGGGGGTTATTCTATGCACCAAGAGATGAACAGTTACAAAGTTGATTCTGCCTTATTAATTATAATGAATGATGACTCTTTTGAATGATGCAATTTTTAAAGGGACATAAAACACTAAATACATGCTAGATAGAATGATGTTTAAAAAGTGACAAAATAAGTGTAAAACACTGGGAGCTGCCATGTTGTAACTTGTGTTACCATCTCTGCTGTGGCTAATTAGGGTCAGTTATAAATAGGTCACTAGAGTGTGCAGCCAATGGTTGTGCTGGATTTAACAGTATTCTGCACTTCCATTTCTAACAGGAACTGAAAAGCTCACAATTTCAGAATGGAATTACAGGCAAACAGGACAAAATAAATAATGAAAATATATTGCAGAGTTGTTTTATTATATACAATTTATCATTTTATATTACCATCTCAAAGTGTTTACTGTCCCTTTAAGTAACGATATTGCAGTGTGTTTTTTTATATTAGTTTTTAGATATTAGTTTTTTGAATGGGCTTTATTAACTAGACCATGATTTTACATTAGAGAGTAGTAGTTTCAGCAAAAATAGCAAAAGCACTATTTTGGAAAGCAAAAATTATATTCTCTAGTTTGTTAGGACATGTAATTTGTCCATTACTGACCCTAGATATCCTCTTCTGTGGGATTTAAAGGGACAGTTAAGTCATAATTAGACATTCATGATTCAGAGAGAGCATACAATTTTAGAAAACTTTACACATGATACCAAGAGAATGAAACAAATTTGATCATAGAAATAAACTGGAGAGTTGTTTAAAATGGTATGTTCTATCTAAATCATGAAAGAAAAAAAAATGGGTTCCATGTCCCTTTAAGCACACAGTTATCTAGGATTAGCAATGCAAATATATTTTTATGAATTAGAGAATGCAATTTTCACATCTGAATGACTCTTTAAATGAAGCATAATAAATGGAGCAGTCTTGAGCCCATTTTCAATCATATGTGGCATGATCAAATATAGTACAGTATTTTGATAATACCTAGTGCAAGGCTCAAGAGACTTTAAAATCTACGACCCAGCCCATAAATTTAGGAGCCACAAGTTTTTGACCATCCTTATGAGATTATTAATATATTTGTATTTCACAGCTGTGTGACCTAGAGACAATTTAATTTTTTGCTGTTATTTAACCCCTAAACCGCCGCACCCGGAGCCCGCCGCCACCTACATTTATTAACCCCTACCTTGCCCCCCCTACAACGCCGCCACTATATTAAATGAATTAACCCCTAAACCTAAGTCTAACCCTAACCCTAACAACCCCCTAACTTAAATATTATTTAAATTAATCTACATAAATATTCCTATAATTAAATAAATAATTCCTATTTAAAACTAAATACTTACCTATAAAATAAACCCTAAGATAGCTACAATATAATTAATAATTACATTGTAGCTATTTTAGGATTTATATTTATTTTACAGGCAACTTTGTATTTATTTTAACTAGGTACAATAGCTATTAAATAGTTATTAACTATTTAATAGCTACCTAGCTAAAATAACTACAAAATTACCTGTAAAATAAATCCTAACCTAAGTTACAATTACACCTAACACTACACTATCATTAAATAAATTAAATTAATTAACTACAATTACCTAACAATAAATACAATTAACTAAAATTAACTAAAGTACCAAAAAAACCCCCACTAAATTACAGAAAATAAAAAAAATTACAAGAAGTTTAAACTAATTAAACCTAATCTAAGCCCCTAATAAAATAAAAAAGCCCCCAAAATAATAAAATTCCCTACCCTAAACTAAATTACAAATAGCCCTTAAAAGGGCCTTTTGCGGGGCATTGCCCCAAAGTAATCAGCTCTTTTACCAGCCCTTAAAAGGGCTTTTTGCGGGGCATTGCCCCAAAATAATCAGCTCTTTTACCTGAAAAAAAAAAAGAAATCCAACCCCCCAACATTAAAACCCACCACCCACACACGCAACCCTACACCAATCCCCCCGTATAAAAAAACTTACACTACTCCCTTGAAGATCACCCTACCTTGAGCCGTCTTCACCCAGCCGGGCACAAGCGGTCATCCGATACGTCCAGAAGTCTTCATCGAATCTGGGCAGAAGAGGTCCTCCAAATGGCAGAAGTCTTCATCCAAGCTGTATCTTCTATCTTCAATCAACCGGAGCGAAGCCATCTTGAATCCAGCCGACGTGGAGCTATTCTCTTCCATCGACGTCCTAACACAGAATGAAGGTTCCTTTAAATGACGTCATCCAAGATGGCGTCCTTTGAATTCCGATTGGCATACAAAGAGAGAAGCGCTCTACCTTGAATGTTCAACAGCTCAGTGGCTTGTTCTATGGCGATTTACCACCCGGAAGCAGCCTCTTTTAGACCAGTGTGCTTTTCACAGAAGAAAACTTTCCTGAAGTATATCAGTCTGATCCTGCCAAGTAAGGTCAGTCCAGCCCCGAAATACCAGGCAATTCTCCTCTGAACAAGGAACATGACAACCCCAGATGATCGTTTCGGCCTCCTATGGGCCTCGTCAGTGAGGTGCAGCCACATTCCTCTAAGCACACTGGGTAAGGAGTCCACGTCTGGTATCCCCCATCACCCATAGGGAGACTTCCCCAGGGTCATAATAATTGGCATACAAAGAGAGAAGCGCTCTACCTGGAACGAACAACAGCTCAGGATTCTATCAGCCAATCGGAATTAAGGTAGGACAAATCTGATTGGCTGATTGGAACAGCCAATAGAATGCAAGCTCAATCCGATTGGATGATTGGATCAGCCAATCTGATTGAACTTCAATCCGATTGGCTGTTAATAAGTATAATTGTAATGGAATGATCAATTTATGTGATACATGAATAAAGACCATAAAGTTATGGTTGTGTCATTCAAGAAACAGTAAGGAGGAATAACTGGTAGTTTCTTGAATGAATTTTATCTTTGCCAAACACTTGTGAATAAAATGTAATCAAGGACTTAAAATTACCATTCACAAAAAAGGCAATTACTATATAAGATTTTAGGCTGTAGAATATATATAAACGGATTATCAACAATAGTCTTATATAAACCTTTAAGCAGTATTGTTCTCAGTATAGAAGTAAAGATAGTCTGACCTGAATCCTGTGTACGGCTGAGCGTTACACTTACACACACGCTGGTTAGTGCTGAGACTCTGTGAGTGAGAGCTGTTCCTGGGCTGTAGCTGATGACGTCAGCGCTGTTCACTCTAACAGCGGAGAGGCTGTAGCGCTTGTAACTCACACTGGTCTCACCGGAGGAAATGGCTTCAGGTTGCAGCAAGGCTGAAACTAGAGGTAAGGCAGCTCACAAGATCAAGATGGAAGTTAGAGCGGCTCCGGTAGTAAGGATGTAGGTGCGCTTGCAGGGATAGCTGGTAAGCTGAGATGGCAATAGCTGAGATCAGATTAGGAGAACAACAAACACCACTTCATTAGGAAAAACAGGAGGCGGTAGGTCAGTGGCTAGCATGAAACTCAATTAACCAGCAAGGTGTGGTAGTAGGAGGTGCTCTTTTATAGGGAGCACCTTAAAGGTACAGGGGAATTTATCCATGACAACCTGTAACCCTTACATAGCCCCCTTCCAAAAGAACCACAGCGAGGTTCAAGGTCTGGGGCGATCAGGATTGCGTCTGTGAAAAAGGGAAACGAGTCTCGGAGCGGTAACATTGGAAGCAGGTTCCCAAGAGTCCTCCTCATGACCGAAACCCTTCCAGTGGATCAAGTAATACAGAGCACCCGAGCGGAGTCTAGAGTCCACAATGCTGTGAACTTCATACTCCGAGTCCGGGGCAACTGAGAGGGTGTTGTCACAAGTTCCATCAAGAGCAACAGGAGTGTCACAAGGCTTGACCAAGGACACATGGAAAGTTGGATGTATCCTGAAGGAAGAAGGAAGTTGTTGCAGAGTCACAGTTGAAGGGCTATTAACTCGAGTCACCAGGTAAGGACCTATAAAAAGTTTACCCAATTTCCTACAGGGATATGGTATCCTAAGATGCTTGGTTGATAGCCAGACTCGTTGTCCTACCGTATATCGTGGTGAAGGTCGGTGTCGGAGATCGTAGTACCTACGTTGAGAGATCTGAGCGTTGTGGATCTGGTCTCGAATAGATGCGAAATTGGCTGCAATGTCATTGACAAGATCATTTACCTGGGGGGTCTGTGTTTCAACTCTGGGAAAAAGGGTGAAATTAGGGTGCAGTCCGTAGTTTATATAAAAAGGTGAAGTGCCAGTAGTAGAGCTTTGGGTGTTGTTATAAGCAAACTCGGCTAAGGGTAAATAAGTGGCCCAAACATCCTGTTGATGTGAACAGTAACAGCGCAAATACTGTTCGAGCCACTGATTTACCCTCTGCGTCTGACCATTCGTCTGTGGATTGTAGGCAGTGGATAACTTTTGTTCAATATGAAGGGCAGTACACAGGTTTCTCCAAAATCTCGAGGTGAATTGAGATCCTCTGTCGCTAAGGACTGTTTTAGGTATCCCATGAAGTCGTACAATGTTACTAATGAAAAGATCACAGGTAATTTTTGCAGTGGGTAAAGAGGTGATTGGTATAAAGTGTGCCATCTTAGAGAAAAGGTCTGTTATGACTAATATGGTGGTATAGTTAGATGATTGAGGTAAGTCTACAATGAAATCCATGGAAACTGCTTCCCATGGAATCTGTGGTACTGGTAGGGGTTGTAGAAGCCCCACTGGAAGTTGTCGTGATGGTTTGGTTGTGGCACATACAATACATTGAGATAGAAATTGTTTTAAATCTTGATGTACCGTTGGCCATCAATAAGACCTTTTAAGTAATTCAGTGGTCTTATCGCGTCCCATATGTCCTGCAAGGGGTGACTCATGAACTGATTTTAGAACTGAAGGTCTCAAAGAGGGAGGTATATACAACCTCCCATCTTTACATAAAAATCCATCAGAATTGCAGATGAGATCAGCATGTGGTGCTGAAGTGTCCGTGGCTACGGCGTCCTTCAGTACAGAGGAGATATCAGTTATAACACCTAATATACAGTGCCTGGGAATAACAGTGGCAGGGGTATTGAGATTCTCCGGTTTGGTGTCTCGCCTAGAAAGAGCGTCAGCCTTGCCGTTCCTTGTCCCAGGTCTATAGGTGATAACGTAATGGAAACGGGAGAAATACAGACTCCAGCGTAACTGTCTGGAGGATAATGTCCGGTTGGATTGCAAATACTGCAGGTTCTTATGGTCTGTATATATAACAGTTGGTTGTGTTGCCCCCTCGAGCAGATGTCTCCAATGGTCGAAGGAACATTTTATTGCAAGCAATTCTTTTTCACCCACAGGGTAATTTAACTCTGCTGGTTGCATAAGTCTGGAAAAGAAGGCAACAGGGTGCAAAGGATCCTTGAATGATTTCCTTTGAGAGAGTACTGCTCCTATGGCGAAGTCAGAGGCGTCTACCTCTAATATAAACTGTTTCTCTACATCTGGATACTGCAAAATAGGTGCCGAGGTGAATTTACGTTTCAAAGAATCAAATACTATTTGCGTTTCTTTTGTCCATTTGAAAGCTAGGTTTAACTTGGTGAGTTCGGTGAGTGGTTTGGTAATGGAAGCAAACCCTGGGATAAACTTTCTATAGTAATTCGAAAATCCGAGGAAACGCTGTATATCCTTCCTAGATTGGGGCACAGGCCATTCCAGAATTGCTTGGACCTTGTCATCCTGCATCTTAATACCCTCAGGGGTTATATCATAACCTAAGAAAGATATGTTGTTTGATTCAAAGATACATTTCTCTAACTTGGCGTAGAGATTGTTCTTACGTAATCTAGTTAATACTTCCTTTACATTAATTCTGTGTTGATCAAGATTTTGTGAGTAAATCAAAATGTCGTCAAGATATACGACTACAAAAACATCTAATATATCCCTGAAAAGGTCATTAATCAAACACTGAAATGTTGCTGGGGCATTGCAAAGACCGAATGGCATCACTGTATATTCGAATAGACCATATCTAGTCCGAAAAGCAGTGAGCCATTCGTCACCAGCTCTCATTCGTATTAGATTATAGGCTCCTCGAAGATCCAATTTAGTGAAAATCGAGGCCCCCCTTAATCTTTCAATTAACTCAGGTATTAGTGGGAGTGGATACCGATTTTTCCTTGTGCGCTTATTTAACTCCCTGTAGTCTATAATGGGTCTTAATGTACCATCCTTGTTGGTAACGAAAAATATGCCTGCCCCTGCTGGTGATGTGCTAGGTCTTATAAAACCTTTCTTAAGGTTTTCGTCAATATAATTTTTTAGGTGCTCCAACTCTGGTTTCGAGAGAGGATATATGTGTCCGTATGGAATTGAAACCCCTGGAAGCAAATCAATAGGACAGTCGTAGTCCCTATGGGGGGGTAGTTTTTCGGCATCTTTTTTCTTAAACACATCAGAGAAATCGGCATATTGTTGGGGTGGTTGGTTATTAAGAACCTGTAACATAACTACATCGGAAGAATTTAGTTCTTCCACAGTGGATTGTGGAAATGTTAAACTGAGATCTCCCCAATCCACAGATGGTTTATGTTTTCTTAACCAATCTATACCCAATATAATATCAAACATAGGGGATGAAATCACATCAAATGTAAGTGTTTCTGTGATATGTGTGCATGATGTTACCTGTAGGGTAGTTGTCTGATGTGTAACTGGACCTGATTTGAGCATAGTGCCATCAATAACCTTCACAGAAACCGGTTGATGCTTACACACAAGGGGTATTTTATTAAGATTTACAAAATCTTGATCAACAAAGTTTCTGCTGGATCCGGTATCAATAATGGCTTCAGTGGTTATCCGTACTTGATCCCACTGTAAAATAATAGGGATAGTTAAATATGTGGGTTTTGTAACCTTCATAAGAAGAGCTTCAATATTTTTATTCAACCTACCCTTCTTATTCTTTGCAAGGACAGGACAATCCTTGACTTCATGTGAGGGACTGGCACAATACATACATAAACTGTGCAGTTTCCTTCTGGACTTTTCTTGCATGGTTAGGGGTCCCTTCATAAACCCAATATCCATTGGTTGGGGTGATTCCTTATTAGAGTAAGCTAAAGTAGAGGGTAGACTCCTGCTACTACAAGCCTTCTCAGAACGACGTTCTCTGAGACGTCTGTCAATGTTAATAGTAAGAGTGAATAAATCCTCTAGTGAGTCAGGTATACCAGTGCGAGAGAGTTCGTCTTTAATTCCATCTGATAGGCCTGACCGATACTGGGTTTTAAGAGAAACCTCATTCCATTCAGAATCACGTGCTGAAATCTTAAATTGAGTTATGTAGGTCTCTACACGGTTTTTCCTCTGTTTGAGAGACCTGAGAGTATTCTCTGCTGTGACTTGTTTGAAAGGGTCGTCATAAAGGACAGACATCTGATTGAGAAATGCTGTTAAAGACCCTAGAATGGAATCTTCATTCTCAAAAAAAGTGTCTGCCCAAGCCCTTGGCTCCCCCCTCAGATAGGATATGACTGTGAGCACTCTAGACCTTTCAGTAGGATAAGTGCGTGGCTTCATTTCGAATAATAACAAACATGAATTCCTAAACTCTCTGAATTTAGATCTGTCTCCAGAGAATTTCTCTGGGGGGGAGACCATGGGTTCTGGTGTTGTTTCAACAGAGGGAGGCTTAGGGGTGAGAGTCTCCCTTAAACAGGCTTTCAATGCCTGGTTCTCTACTTGCAGTTCATGGAAAGAACCAGAAAGAGCTTCCAATCTGTCTGAGAGAACCTGTACTTTATCAGATAATTGATCTTGTTCCATTTTGTATGAAAGTAGGATAAACCAGTGTACACAAACACAAAATCCTTCCTTAATCTTTTTATGGCTGGTTAATTCTGTAATGGAATGATCAATTTATGTGATACATGAATAAAGACCATAAAGTTATGGTTGTGTCATTCAAGAAACAGTAAGGAGGAATAACTGGTAGTTTCTTGAATGAATTTTATCTTTGCCAAACTCTTGTGAATAAAATGTAATCAAGGACTTAAAATTACCATTCACAAAAAAGGCAATTACTATATAAGATTTTAGGCTGTAGAATATATATAAACGGATTATCAACAATAGTCTTATATAAACCTTTAAGCAGTATTGTTCTCAGTATAGAAGTAAAGATAGTCTGACCTGAATCCTGTGTACGGCTGAGCGTTACACTTACACACACGCTGGTTAGTGCTGAGACTCTGTGAGTGAGAGCTGTTCCTGGGCTGTAGCTGATGACGTCAGCGCTGCTCACTCTAACAGCGGAGAGGCTGTAGCGCTTGTAACTCACACTGGTCTCACCGGAGGAAATGGCTTCAGGTTGCAGCAAGGCTGAAACTAGAGGTAAGGCAGCTCACAAGATCAAGATGGAAGTTAGAGCGGCTCCGGTAGTAAGGATGTAGGTGCGCTTGCAGGGATAGCTGGTAAGCTGAGATGGCAATAGCTGAGATCAGATTAGGAGAACAACAAACACCACTTCATTAGGAAAAACAGGAGGCGGTAGGTCAGTGGCTAGCATGAAACTCAATTAACCAGTAAGGTGTGGTAGTAGGAGGTGCTCTTTTATAGGGAGCACCTTAAAGGTACAGGGGAATTTATCCATGACAACCTGTAACCCTTACAATAATGTAGCTGGCCGTGGTGTAGGAGGGGGCAGATTAGGGGTGTTTAGACTCGGGTACATGTTAGGGTGTTAGGTGCAGACACTTCCCATATGAATCAATGGTATATCAGGCAGCAGCGAACATGAGCTCTCACTGCTGTCAGACTCCCATTGATTCCTATGGGATCTGCCGCCTCCAGGGCGGCGGATTGAAAACCAAGTACGCTGGGCCAGAATTGTGGCGAGCGTACCTGCTAGTTCTTTGATAACTAGCAAAAGTAGTCAGATTGTGCCGAACTTTAGTTCGGAACATCTGGAGTGACGTAACCATCGATCTGTGTCGGACTGAGTCCGGCGGATTGTATAGTTACGTCACTTGATTCTACTTTTGCCGGTCTGTAGGACTTGATAACTACAGCCAATCAGCCTCGCCACAAATACGCTGAGGAATTCCAGCGTATTTGCGGTTGACGGCTTGATAACTAGAGGCCACTGTATACATTTACAAAGTGTTTGTATAATAATTGCCATATATGAAATTGAGTTAACCTTTAAAATGTTAAAGAAAAGACCATGATAAAAATAGACTTAAACAATAGGTCAAAAGACCATATTTATTCAGGCACAAACATTGTTCTGTGATTGCGCATATTAAACTATCAATTAAGATATAACTTTATCTATAATTCTGTAGCACATAATAAAAGGATGTTCATAAAGGAAAAAAAAATTAAGCGCTCGTTTGCATTTTGTAATCCTTTGAGGAATACCAGTTTTCAACTGATTGGCTCTTTCACAAGGCGCACATTATCATGACCTGTCAGGCACAAAGGATTAATGATATTAATATCTGTTCCTTTTGTATATTGTTTAATACTAGCAGGTTTAATGTATGCCTATTAGCAAATCAGAATTAATATTGCACTGCACGTCATGCATCTCATTTTAGTTTAAATCTATGCATATTATTAAATAGAACATATATTAGAGTACATTTTAGAGAAACAACATTTGTAATTTGTTCTGAATGGTTGAAAGGTTTTTATTTCAGTGGTGTTTTGCAATATCTGCACCTTATTCTTGATTTTATATATATATGTGGGTGGGTGTGTGTACAGTATATATATATATATATATATATATATATATATATATATATATATATATATATATATATACATATTTGTGTGTCCAAAATAGCGCACTCTCACCATCAATGCAGAAACCAGGTTGCAGGCACATATAATCCAAAGTCCACAAAAGCATGCACTATTTGGAAAAAAAACATTTTTTTTACTTGTTGGATACTTGTGCACAATAAAGCACATTTGAAAAAAATCTCTTCTTTCCAGAGTGTGCATGCCCTTTGTGGACTTTGTGTGTGTGTGTATAGATATATCTTTTTTTCTGGGGGTACTGACCGGTACTGGTTCTTCCACCTCTGCCAACTCATAACATGTAGTATTTGTAATCATCATGTAAATACTATAGTTTTCACAAGAGGGGGCTGCAAAATATATCAAGCATTATAAATAATGTTGTCCTTTTGATTTTCTCAAAGTTAATGAGCAGCATATATCAATCAATAATCAATGAGTCGTAACCTTTTTTCGAGTACCGGCACCTTTTATTTTACAAAAAAAGCACTATATATCAGTGAATGAACCCTTTCACTTATAGCTAGATTATGAGTGGAGCATCATTAAACATTCACGCTTGAGCGTTAACTCCGCTAGAAGTAAACTTTCTACTCATGCACAAACCCGACATGAAAATATGAATATTTTACATTCCAATGTTCTTCACATAGAAGAATATGTTCTATTTATTCACAAATAAATATTTCTGTATGTTTTTTTGGTATAGACATTTATATAGGTATAGATATATACATAAGAATATCTATTTATAAATACTTAGAATATTTTTGCTATGTGCAGAGCATAGGAATATGAACTATTTAAAGTAAATACATAGTTAAAACCTTTATTAAAATTAATATTGCATAAATATGTTTTTACATGTTTTCATCTACTTAACTGCAAAGGGCTCCAATGCACTTATATACAGTATATGTCTATATGTGTGTACATATGTATGTATGTGTTTGTATGTGTATATATGTCTGTAAATACATATATACACATATAAATACATAAATACATCTGCACACATTATTTAGAGATGTATATGTACGTATATGTCTATGTTAAAGCCCTTTGCCTTTTTTTTTCTAGCAAACACCTGAGACCTCATATCTTTGAGGGCTTATAATTCTTTTGTACAATATTTTTTTTTAAATATTTTTTTATTAGATAGTGTTGCTATGAGTGTAAGTGTACTTTGTAATATATTTTTTTATGTGTTTTGTGACCCTTTATGTTTTGCAAAACAGTTAACCAAAGCTCTGAGGACACAGTAATCATTCTAGCGTAAATCTTTCAACCCAAAGCGTGCAAACACCAGCGATATACTCCTTATCGCTTGCATGTTACTGTTAGTGATCCACCCGTAATCTGGCCCTAAATGTGTACAGTTCTTGGCTACCCATATGTTGTTTTAAATTACAAATTAAATTTACAAATCTTGGCACAAAGGTAACTTTTACAATGTAGTGCCGCTTTGTGGATTTGTTGAACCCTTCGTTTACTCATACTACCCTCGGCAACCAACTTGTAATTTTGTAAAAAATCAATATGGTATTTATTCTTGTGAACTATGGTTACACCCATGTATTAGGGACATACAAAGTAAGATTTAATACCATTATTGACTTATATTGACTATCAATTAGCATATTTGATTCCACATTGCTTTAATAGAATTCTTGGACCACAGCAAATTATATTGTTATGCAGAAATGCAGGCTTTTATTGTCTTAGCAGTTCATTTACAAGTAATTAACCAAAGTGCAATTAGTCAGGCAGTAGTGTTTTTACTCAGAGCATTTTATGGTTTTGCTATTTCTGGAACTTTTTTTTTTCTTTTAAGACTTGCTTTGGCTTAGGTCTTTTCATTGCTTTTTTATCTGTTTTTATAGAATCATAAAATTTAATGTAGAAAGTATTCTAGATTACTTGTTATGTTAGTCTTTTATTGTAAAAAATGTTTCATGTCATCAAAACATTAACTACTTTGTGTTTTTATTTTCTTTTGCAGTCTGCTCCCAGTTTTCAAGAGGGGTCTTTGCTATTTTTGGATTTTATGACAAGAAGTCTGTAAATACTATCACATCATTTTGCGGAACTCTTCATGTGTCCTTTATAACCCCAAGCTTTCCGACAGATGGTACTCATCCATTTGTCATTCAAATGAGGCCGGACCTCAAAGGAGCACTACTTAGTTTGATTGAATACTATCAATGGGACAAATTTGCATATCTTTATGACAGTGATCGAGGTAAGGTTTATAACCTGGTTTTATGTGACTTGAGATTTCTTAGATGTCTTTGTAATGAATTCATACCAATAAGATTTAGGACCCAAAGGGCTATTTAAACAAAATTAATTGTAGGAAACAAAGGATTTTCTCAAAAAATGATTGACCTTTGTGTAAAATAAATAGCTAAACATGTTTTCGATGTCAAATCCTTGTGTCACGTGTCAGTAATTTCAGGATCAGTAACTTAAAATCATACATTATAGCAAAAAATGGCTCACAGTTCTGTAGTTTTATGTCTCGTTTTTACTTGTTAGCTTTATTAAAATATTATGTAGTTACAATTATTATTATGGTATTATAGTTGAAGTGTTGTCAGTAATACGAAATAAGAGACCAATGGCAGAGGTCTCCAGTGTGATATGATTGCCAGGTTCACTACACAGGACAAACAAACCTGGCAGGATTTGAATGTTGTGTGTATTTGTGTATATATATATATATATATATATATATATATATATATATATATATATATATATATATATATATACTGTATATATATTACATTTTTTCACAATTTATGTTGCAGTCTTATGTAAAATGGTTTAAATATTTTTTTACATCAATCTACGCTCCATATCCCATAATGACAAAGCACAAGACTGTTATTGAATCAGCACTCTAGCCATATGCCACTCATAGAAACAAATGGTATAAGTAGATTGGAGAACAGTTAAAAACATCAGCTCACAAAAATGAAATAGTTTTGAAGAGGGCGGCCGGAGCGCAGGGTATTAGAATTTCATTGCTACATTAAAAAGTAAGTTATGGCGTATCTTCATTACCATTGAAGAATTAAAGTCCATCTAAAAAATGACTTCCATTCCGAATCAGATTATACAAATTGGAAAGTTTACAATTACTTTAATCTACCATAAACTCAAGTAAGTAATAATGATTGACCAAGAAAGGCATCTTTAAAAATGCATTTTAATTTTATAAAGGTAAGACGAGTCCACGGATTCATCCTTTACTTGTGGGGAATATTATCCTTCTCTACAGGAAGTGGCAAAGAGCACCACAGCAGAGCTGTCTATATAGCTCCTCCCTTAGCTCCACCCCCAGTCATTCTCTTTGCCTACTCTAAGTACTAGGAAGGGTAAAGTGAAAGAGGTGATAAAATATTAGTTTTTAATTTCTTCAAGCAAGAGTTTGTTATTTTAAATTGTACCGGTGTGTACTATTTACTCTCAGGCAGCAGATAGAGGAAGACTGCTGTCTGGAGGATGATGATCTTAGCATTTGTAACTAAGGTCCATTGCTGTTCCCACAGAGGCTGAGGAGTACAGGAAACTTCAGTGTGAGGAACGGTTTCATGCTATGCAGGAATTAAGTATGTTCAGTCATATTTTTCTGGAGAGACTGTGTATTTCCAAAAGGCTAACATTATACCCAGGAGGGTAAGGGTAAGCAGTAATCCTAGAGCTAAAAGAAGGGCATTACTTAGCTTGCATATGGGGCCAATTTCTAATATGGTTGACACTGAAACAAATGTTTGTGAGCAAACGTTTTTTTTTTTGTTGATTGGGAGAGCTTTAATGTTTTTGTGGGCAATAAACGTTTTTGGGCAATTTTATTAGGGCGCACATGGCTTAATTTTCAGGTCTTAAAACCCACATGGCTAGTTATAACCGCTCTGGTGTGGTTCTTTAAGGCTGAGGAAACATTGAGTGAAATGGGCGGGGCCTATTTTCGCGCCTCAGATGCGCAGTTAGTTTTGTCAGTAAACAGCAAGCTCTAACTCCTGAGGGCCCTGGTGTATGTTGTGGGCCAAATCAAAGCTTTTACATCACACTTTCGATCCCTGAGGGCAGGTAGGGCCACAGTAGTGACAAGGTGCTGAGAGGGTTTTTTTTCTGGGCCTATTTTCTATCCGGTTTGGAAATTAAGGGGTTAAATGTTAAAAAAAATTGTGGCGCAATCTTAACTACCTATAATGTGTCTACATACAAAATTTTGAAAAAATTGGTGAATGTTTAGACTGTTTTGCAGAACGTGTATACTTTTTTTCTCTTAAAGGCACAGTACCGTTTTTAAAGATTGTTATTTTTTTCACTAAATAAAGTGTTTTCATGCTTGTTTGTAGTCATTACTAGCCTGTTCAACATGTCTGACATTGAGGAAAGTCAATGTTCAATATGTTTAGAAGCCATTGTGGAACCTCCACTTAGAATGTGTCCCTCATGCACTGAAAGGTCAATAAATTGTAAAGAACATATTTTAGCTACTAAAAGTATGTTGCAGTATGATTCTCAGTCAGAAGAGAATCAGGTTATGCCATCTAATTCTCCCTAAGTGTCACAATCGTTAACGCCCGCACGCAGCGACGCCAAGTACTTCTAGTGCATCTAATTCTTTCACCCTGCAAGATATGGCCGCAGTTATGAATACTACCCTCACAGAGGTTTTATCTAAGCTGCCTGGGTTGCAGGGGAAGCGCAGCAGGTCTGGTGTTAGACCAAACGCTGAGCCCTCTGACGCTTTATTAGCCAAATCCGATGTACCCTCACAATGTTCTGAGTTGGGGGTGATGGATTTGCTGGCTGAGGGAGAGATTTCTGATTCAGGAAATATGTTCCCTCAGACAGACTCAGATATGACGGCTTTTAAATTTAAACTAGAACAGCTCCGTCTTATTGCTCAGGGAGGTTTTAGTGACTGAATGATTGTGACCCTATTGTAGTTCCAGAGAAATTGTGTAAAATGGACAGATTTCTAGAGGTTCCTGTCTACACTGATGTTTTTCCGGTCCCTAAGAGCATTTCGGACATTGTTACTAAGGAGTGGGATGGACCAGGTATTCCGTTCGCTCCCCCTCCTTCTTTTAAGAAAATGTTTCCCATATCAGACACCATGCGGGACTTGTGGCAGACGGTCCCTAAGGTGGAGGGAGCTATTTCTACCCTGGCTATGCGTACAACTATACCTATTGAGGACAGTTGTGCTTTCAAAGATCCTATGAGTAAAACATTAGAGGGTCTCCTGAAGAAAATATTTGTTCATCAAGGTTTTCTTCTCCAACCTATAGCGTGCATTGTTCCTGTAACTACTGCAGCGTCCTTTTGGTTCGAGGCTCTGGAGGAGGCTCTTCAGGTTGAGACCCCATTAGATGATATTCTGAATAGAATTAGGGCACTCAAGCTAGCTAATTCTTTCATTACAGATGCCGCTTTTCAACTGGCTAAATTAGCAGCGAAGAATTCAGGTTTTGCCATTTTAGCGCATAGAGCGTTATGGCTTAAGTCCTGGACTGCTGAAGTGTCATCAAAAGCTAAGCTTTTAGCCATCCCTTTCAAGGGTAAGACCCTATTCGGGCCTGAACTGAAAGAGATAATTTCAGACATTACTGGAGGGAAAGGACATGCCCTTCCTCAGGATAAGACAAATAAGATGAGGACCAAACAAAATAATTTTCATTCCTTTCGAAACTTCAAAGGTGGTCCCTCTTCCTCTTCCCCTGCCGCAAAGCAAGAGGGGAATCTGGCTCAATCCAAGTCAGTCTGGAGACCTAACCAGACTTGGAACAAGGGTAAACAAGCCAAGACAGCATGAAGGGGTAGACCGGATCTGGAACCGGATCTAGTAGGGGGCAGACTTTCTCTCTTCACTCAGTCTTGGGTGAGAGACGTTCAGGATTCCTAGGCTTTAGAAATAGTAACCTAGGGGTATCTTCTAGATTTCAAAGATTCTCCCCCAAGGGTGAGATCCATATTTCTCAATTGTCTGTAAACCAGACAAAAAGAGAGGCGTTCTTACGATGTGTAGAAGACCTATATTCCACGGGAGTGATCTGCCCAGTTCCGGAAACAGAACAGGGGCAAGGGATCTACTCCAATCTGTTTGTGGTTCCCAAAAAAGAGGGAACTTTCAGACCAATTTTGGATCTCAAGATCCTAAACAAGTTCCTTCAAGATGGAGACCATTCGGACTATTTTGCCAATGATCCAGGAGGGTCAATATATGACCACCATGGACTTAAAGGATGTGTATCTACACATTCCTATCCACAAAGATCATCACCAGTTCCTCAGTTTCACCTTTCTGGACAAGCATTACCAGTTTGTGGCTCTTCCCTTCGGGTTGGCCACGGCTCCCAGAATTTTCACTAAGGTGATAGGGTCCCTTCTGGCGGTTCTAAGGCTGCGGGGCATAGCTGTGGCACCTTATCTGGACGATATCTTAATCCAGGCGTCAACTTAACAACTAGCCAAGTCTCACACAGACATCATGTTGGCTTTTCTAAGATCTCACGGGTGGAAGTTCACTTATCCCTCTCACAAGAGTTCTATTCCTGGGAACTCTGATAAATTCGGTGGACCTGAAACTTTTTCTGACAGAGGTCAGGAAATCAAAGATTTTATCCATCTGCCGAGCTCTTCATTCCATTCCTCGGCCGTCAGTGGCTCAGTGTATGGAGGTAATCGGTTTAATGGTAGCGGCAATGGACATAGTTCCATTTGCTCGCTTGCATCTCAGACCACTGCAACTTTTCATGCTCAAACAGTGGAATGGGAATTATGCAGATTTATCTCCTCAGATAAATCTGGACCAAGAGACCAGAAACTCTCTTCTTTGGTGGTTGTCACAGGATCATCTGTCCAAGGGAATGTGTTTCCGCAGGCCAGCGTGGGTCATAGTGATGATGGACGCCAGCCTATTGGGCTGGGGTGCAGTCTGGAATTCCCTGAAAGCACAGGATTTGTGGACTCAGGAGGAGACTCTCCTCCCAATCAATATTCTAGAACTGAGAGCGATATTGAACACGCTTCAGGCGTGGCCTCAGCTGGCGCTGGCCAGATTCATAAGATTTCAGTCGGACAATATCACGATTGTAGTATATATCAATCATCAGGGGGGAACAAAGAGTTCTCTAGTGATGATAGAGGTTACCAAAATAATTAGATGGGCAGAGACTCACTCTTGCCATCTATCAGCAATCTATATCCCAGGAGTGGAGAACTGGGAAGCAGATTTTCTAAGTCATCAGACTTTTCATCCGGGGGAGCGGGAACTCCATCCGGAGGTGTTTGCACAATTGATTCGGCAATGGGGTACACCAGAATTGGATCTGATGGTGTCTTGCCAAACTTCCTTGTTACTGGTCCAGGTCAAGGGATCCACACGCAGTACTGATAGATGCTCTAGCAGTACCCTGGTCATTCAACCTGGCTTATGTGTTTCCACCATTTCCTCTCCTTCCTCGTTTGATTGCCAGAATCAAACAGGAGAGAGCTTTGGTGATTTTGATAGCACCTGCATGGCCACGCAGGACTTGGTATGCAGACCTGGTGGACATGTCATCTCTTCCACCATGGTCTCTGCCACTGAGACAGGACCTTCGGATTCAAGTTCCATTCCAGCATCCAAATCTAGTTTCTCTGTGGCTGACTGCTTGGAGATTGAACGCTTGATCTTATCCAAGCGGGGTTTCTTGGAGTCAGTCATAGATACCTTGATTCAGGCTCGAAAGCCTGTCACCCGGAAAATTTATCATAAGATATGGCGTAAATATCTTTATTGGTGCAAATCCAAAGGCTACTCATGGAGTAAGATCAGGATTCCTAGGATTTTGTCCTTTCTCCAAGAAGGATTGGAGAAGGGGTTATCAGCTAGTTCCTTAAAGGGACAGATATCTGCTTTATCAATTCTACTGCACAAACTTCTGGCAGATGTTCCAGACGTTAAGTCGTTCTGTCAGGCTTTAGTTAGACTCAAGCCTGTGTTTAAACCTGTTGCTCCGCCATGGAGTTTGAATTTAGTTCTTAAGGTTCTTCAAGGGGTTCCGTTTGAACCTATGCATTCCAAAGATATTAAGCTTCTATCTTGGAAAGTTCTGTTTTTAGTTACTATCTCTTTGGCTCAAAGAGTTTCTGAACTATCTGCATTGCAATGCGACTCGCCTTATCTTGTCTTCCATGCTGATAAGGTGGTTTTGCGTACCAAACCTGGATTACTTCCTAAGGTTCTTACTAATAAGAATATTAATCAGGAAATTGTTGTTCCTTCTCTGTGTCCTTATCCTTCCTCTAAGAAGGAGCGTCTGTTGCACAACTTGGACGTGGTTCATGCTTTAAAGTTTTACTTGCAAGCAACCAAAGATTTTCGTCAAACATCTTCTTTGTTGTCTATTCTGGAAATCGTAGAGGTCAAAAAGCTAAGGCTACCTCTCTTGCCTTTTGGCTAAAAAGCATCATCCGTTTGGCATACGAGACTGCTGGACATCAGCCTCCTGAAAGAATTACAGCTCACTCTACTAGAGCAGTGGCTTCCACATGGGCTTTTAAAAATTATGCTTCTGTTGAACAGATTTGTAAGGCTGCGACTTGGTCTTCGCTTCATACCTTTTCCAATTTTTTCAAATTTGATACCTTTGCTTCTTCGGAGGCTGTTTTTGGGAGAAAAGTTCTTCAAGCAGTGGTGCCTTCTGTTTAACCATCTGTCTTGTCCCTCCCATTCATCCGTGCCCTGTAGCTTTGGTATTGTATCCCACAAGTAAAGGATGAATCCGTGGACTTGTCTTACCTTTATAGAAGAAAATTAAATTTATGCTTACCTGATAAATTGATTTCTTCTATGGTAAGACAAGTCCACGGCCCGTCCTGCCATTTTAAGACAGATTATATTTTTTTTACTTACATTTCAGTCACCTCTGCACCTTGTAGTTTCTCCTTTTCGTTCCTGTACCTTCGGTCGAATGACTGGGGGGTGGAGCTAAGGGAGGAGCTATATAGACAGCTCTGCTGTTGTGCTCTTTGCCACTTCCTGTAGGGAAGGTTAATATCCCCCACAAGTAAAGGATGAATCCGTGGACTCGTCTTACCATAGAAGAAATCAATTGATCAGGTAAGCATAAATTTAGTTTTTTCACTTATAACTGATAAATACAGTTATTGCTTCACTTGGTCTATTGTAACTAATAGATCATTATGGAATATACCAGGCCACAGATGTCTTAAGTCGAAACAGGCTGTAAAGATTCGTAGTTAAAACGTGAAGAAAGAGTAACACAAATATGTTGTAGCCATTTACCTCAAAGTCACAAGATAAATGAGTAATATTGCAGACTGCATAATTACCCAGTAAAGCAACAATGTACTGTAAAAGAAGTTTCCTCTTAATCTGTTCCCAATTGTTATACTATCTGCAAAGTATTAAATGTATGTAAAATGGTTCCTTTAGGTTTGTTTTTGTATAATAAATAACTGTTTTTATTTATTAAAACCATCACCCATTGTCCTTAAGGGCATGCACATTTCAATTGGCTGAGCCTGCAAGAAGAGTAAATCTGCTCATGTGGTCTTTCTCTCTGTGCATCAAGGGTTTAATGAGCAACACCAGCTATTTCAAATAAAAAAAAGCTCCCTCACCTCTACTGGGATAATGTGATATTCATATTTTCAGTATAAGTGGTTATTTTAGCCGACAAAATAAAGGTAAAGCTGCTGTGTGCAAACAGTTTGTATACACGTCTATATGTGAGTATATACCGTATGTGTATACATGTGTTTATATGTGTAAATATGTAGGTGCACACATACATACATATAAACATTTATAAACACATATACACCCATGTATACATATATATATACACTTTTGAGCCCTCCAAAGTCAAATACCTTTAAACATGCATTATAATTTTTATTTATTTTTAACATGTTTTAATGTGTTATGAATAGAAATACTTTGAATTCCTGTCACCTAGGTTACGAGTTTTGCGTTAACAGGGGTGCGGTGCTAACGAGCAGTTTTCCCTCACCTCTCACTTGCAGACAACGATGGTATTACAGGTTTTTACAAACACAGCGTTAATCGCAAAAAAGTGAGTGAAGAGCAAAATTTAGCTCCACATCTCACCTCAATACCAGCGCTGCTTACGGTAGCGGTGAGCTGGCTAAACGTGCTTGTGCATGATTTCGCCATAGGAATCAATGGGGGAGAGCCAACTGAAAAAAACACCTGCAAAAAAGCAGCGTAAAGCTCCTAACGCAGCCCCATTGATTGCTATGGGGAAATACATTTATGTCTACACCTAACACCCTAACATGAACCCCGAGTCTAAACACCCCTACTCTTACACTCATTAACCCCTAATCTGCCGCCCCCGACATCGCCAACACCTACATTATAATATTAACCCCTAATCTGCCGCTCCGGACACAGCCGCCACCTACATTATATTTATGAACTGGATTATGGAATTCTTAATGGTGCGCAAATTGCCCCTTGCACTATCACCTATCTGCTCCCAAAGACAGATATATAATGGAAAGATACAAGAAATATATAAAATATAAAATATATATATTGGTGAGAGTGCGCTAGCAGCAGCAGGGGATGTGTCACTGGTATAGGCAAATATATAAAATCAATAAAGCAAATAAGTGATAAAATACAAACACATTTATATCAATAAACACATAGGTAAAATCCTGAATTGGTTCGATTGTGCTAAACAGCAGCAGGGAATGTGTCACTGATATAGGCAAATGTTGTTTGAATATATTATGAAATCAATGAAGCAAATGTGTTATATCAGTCAATAGGATTGAAGTTCAATCCTATTGACTGATCCAATCAGCCAATAAGATTGAGATGGCATTCTATTGGCTGATTGGATCAGCCAATAGAATGCAAGCTCAATCCTATTGGCTGATTGCATCAGCCAATAGGATTTTTTTTACCTTAATTCCGATTGGCTGATAGAGTTCTATCAGCCAATCGGAATTGAAGGGACGCCATCTTGAATGATGTCATTTAAAGGAACCTTCATTCTTCAGTCGGCCGTCGTTTGAAGAGGATGCTTCATGTCGGATGTCTTGAAGATGGAGCCGCTCCGCGCCAGATGGATGAAGATAGAAGATGCCGTCTGGATGAAGACTTCTGCCCATCTGGAGGACCTCTTCTGCCCGGCTTGGATTAAGACTTCTGCCCGTCTGAAGGACCACCCGATTGTAGTAATTTTATTTATATTTAAATTATATTTAAGTTAGGGCGGGTTAGGGTTAGACATAGGTTTAGGGGTTAATACATTTATTATAGTGGCGGCAACGTTGGGGACGGCAGATTAGGGGTTAATAAATGTAGGTAGGTGGCGGTGATGTTAGGGCAGGCAGATTAGGGGTTAATAATATTTAACTAGTGTTTGTGATGCGGGAGTGCGGCGGTTTAGGGGTTAATATATTTATTATAGTGGTGGCGACAGGAGAGGGTGTACCGCTCACTTTTGGTTAGACTCGTAATACCGGTGCTATGCAAGTCCCATTGAAAATATAGGATACGCAATTGACGTAAGTGGATTTGCGGTATTTCTGATTCTGACCAAAAAGTGAGCGGTGAGCCTGTCATTTCAAGACTCGTAATACCAGTAAGCGTTAAAAAGCAGCCATTGACTGGATTACCGAAAAAGAATATGTCACTTACTATCAATGTGAATCTAGTATTATTGCTCAATTTGATCTATATTACATTGCCCAATCTGGAAACTGCCCTGTAATGTTGAAAATTTAATACTATTTAATAATATTATAAGGGCATGGCAAAAATATTGCTTTGAAATTTAGGTTAACACATACGCAACAGAATTCTTAACAATTCAGGGGAATTCTGAATTCCAACCCGGGTATGACACCCAAGTTTTCCAGGGTTGGCGGGAAAGGGGTCTAAAATATGTTAAACAGCTATTATTGCCATGTGGTACAACAGACTCATTTAATTCTATTGTTTGTAAATATGGAATACAGAACAAAGACTTTTTCGCCTATTTGCAGATCCGACATTATTTAACGGACATTCAAAAAGAACTTAAATCTAGCTGGACCAACGGTCCATTAGCAGCAGGGATAAAAATATATCAAGCAGGAAGATTTTTAATCTTCACCTTTTATAACATCTTACATATAGCAAATTTAGACAAATTAAATATATACAGCTGATATGGTCAAGATACTTTCCGGAGATAGATATAACAGTTATACAGGAAAGCCTTAAAGTAATCAATGATACTTGGCTTCCCACATCATGGCGTGAATCACACTTAAAAATATTATATAATGTCTATATTACCCCTGGCAAAATACCTGTTTGGTATAAAAAAGTACATCTGTGCACAAGATGCAGTAAAGAGAGTGCAGATATATTGCACTGTCTTTGGCTATGCCCTAAGATTATACAATTCTGGAGTAAGGTATGTTACTGCATCAAGCAGGTAGTAGATGCTAGAATAAATATAGGCTCTCAAGATGTTGTGTTCTTAGTTAGATATGATGTGGGATTTAAGAACTATAAACTCATCAATACATTACTGATATTAGCACGCAACATCATATTGAAAACTTGGAAGGCGGCACATGCGCCAAAATTTACAGAATTTAAGAAAGCAATCATAATGCAAATAACAATGGAACAGTATAACATACAAAATGTAAATACTGAGCAGGTGCAGTTATTCTTTATCAAATGGGAAGGAGTAATTAAATCCTTCCCGAATAACATTCAAATTCAACTGGTCAACCCATTGAGTAGTTCTATTTTTGTTCTTCTAAACATCTTTGCAGGCCGCTTCTCTAAAGAGTGGTCAAGTGGTACTGATAATGTTGCGGGGGGAGTGGGAGGGGTTTTTCCTTGATTGTACTGTTTTTTTTTGTTTGTTTTTTGCGCATGGTTTGTCTGGCTTTCTTATGTATTTTGACTGTTTGGCTGGTATGTGTATGGTGATAGTGTGAGGTGTGAGTGTAGTGATATAGCCATAGGTTCCAGAATACATTACAGCATAGGCAATAGGGTAGGTCATCGGAAGGCCTCCCAATCTCCCTATAGGGGAGAACATTGTTTATTCCCTTGTTTAGGTATGTTACATTTCCTTTTTTGCTCTTCTTTCTTTTTCTGATTTTCAAACCCTTTACATGATTAATACATATTAAATTGCACTCTGAGCAAGAATGTTAGCTAATATGAGCTATGGATCTGGTTTGCTATATATGATCCAATTAATATATGATTTGGTCTTAATATATGAATATAGATGTAACACTTAGTTATTATGATTGATTTTTATATTAGGAACGACTAATGCATTATAATGTTACAAGTATTTTGCCTAAACTGTTTATGTATATGAAAACGAATAAAAATGAAATTTAAAAAAAAAAAAAGCAGCGTTAGGACCTCTCAACGGTGCTTTTTAACCCTAACGCACAACTTGTAAGCTAGCTGTTTGTTCTTTACGTTTTTAAATAGATATTTCTATATATTTATCTGTATATGCAATATATATATATATATATATATATATATATATATATATATATATATATATATACTGTATTTATATATATATATATATATATATTTATATATCATCTATATATCCACCTATCATCTATCTATCTCTCTAGTCATATAGATATATAGGTATAGATATTAAACATGTGCAGCCAAGAGATTTTTGTTTCAGACACATTTTCTGTTCCGAATATTCAGGGAACTAAATTCCCCTGAATATTCATTGGCGGCACTATTTGGTATTTGTTTCTTTAAAATGAAACAAATACTGAATTTTAGTTAAACATTTACATTTATTTTTGTTAAAACTAATGTAAATGTTTAAAAGCTACAGGTGAAAACTTAATAATGTGCTCTGGAGAACACGCTAAGGTAACTATTAACCCCTTAAAAAATTCAAGGAAACATTTGAATACTGATATATTTTCATTATTTCTTTAATTTTCCTAGGTGAATTCATTCAGATATTCGTTTGGTTAAAACAAAATGAATATCTGATTTTCGTGGCGAATGTGCATTTGTACATAAACAATTGCACATCTCTAATAGATATATGCTTTATAAAAAATAATCATATATATAGAAATATCTGTTTAAAAGTAAAAAGAACACTTTATTCTATGTGAAGAACATAAGAATGTAAAGTATTCCTATTTCATTACAAACCTTTGGCTTTAGCGCAATTGGTGTAACGTAATGTCGGGTTAGCGCATGAGCGATAACTAATAGTTTTTTTTGTACTGCGCCCCATAGAAATCTATAGGGGAAGGAATAAAATGTTATATGCAGCTGAAAAATGCCTAGTTATCCATATACATACTTGGATTTGTGCTGCTGTAAAAGACCATTCATACTATGAAGAGAGTAAGATGTTACATGGAAAGAAGATACTGTATCCTACGTCAATACCATCTCTGACATGGTAAATCAACAAGAGGAACAAAGATAGACCTAGGACCATCGACCCCAAAATCTCTGTTGGTATCCTTGGTAAGCTAAGCATATTTTGAAAACCATAAATCCTCCATATGAAAGCGTCACTAGCCAACATGAAGCACTGGGCATAAGCTTCTATCAAATACACATAAATCCTACCATAATGAATTGTGAGGCTCGTCTGGTCCGCGTTGTGGGGAGAACTTAGTCAACTTCAGCTCATTGCTTTCCACAATCTCAACCCACTGCCAGAGGCAGCTGCCAGCCATTGACAGCATTCCCAGACTGTAGGTAATAACCTCTGTGTCTGCAATGTCTGCGTGGGGTTGTGACGTCAAGATGGGGGAGGTCATGGTAAATATCCACAGGGTGTAAAAGAAGCAAGCACAGATTGGTAAATTAAATGTCAAATAAGTGAAAACTGCTTGCTTGAATTAAAATCATCATGCTTTTTTTTAAACTACAATTAAAATTACAGGGGTTCACAGCAAAGTTGAAATAAACAGTACCAACGTGTAGCTCTGAGTGAGGCTTACAAGTTTTGGTGGTCTGCTATAGTCAAAGCCCATACAAACTTAACCTTCAAGGCTCTATTTAAATGAGTTGCAAACTTCCTATTGGTTAAAACAATACAAAGGCACCGAACATTTTTCAAAACATCTGCACAAAGCACTTGAAATTATCACAACGTAATGGCTAGATTACAAGTCTTGCGGTATTAAGCTAGTTGGGCTGCGTTCATATTAAAAGTTAAAAAAAAAATGTTTTTTGCACTAGCGATAACCTGAAAAGTGCAAAAATCCTAACAAGTTTTCACGTGCATTTATTCCCCCATAGAAATCAATGGAGGAAAAAAAAGTAGAAAAAAACCTTAACACCTGAGATCGCACAAATACCATTGCATTTTTTCATTCCCCATAAAAGTCAATGGAGAGAAAAAAAATATGAAAAAAAAAAACAATCGCGCAAACAACATAGCATTCTCGCATTAGCAATACAGTACATAGTTAAAATCTTTATTAATCATGAATATTGCATAAATATGTTTTTACATCTTTTCATCTACTTAATGGAAAAGGGCTGTAATACACTTTATATATATATATATATATATATATATATATAAATATATATATATATATATTTACATGTATATATATATATATATTTACAAATATGTTTATGTTTTTATATGTGTATATATGTCTGTTATGTACACAATCATATATAGATATATCTTTATAAATACAAATACATCTTTAGCAATGTATCTGTATGTATCTCATATCTTTGATCCCTTATAACGTTTGTATGCAATATTTTTTTAAAAAAATACATTATTAGAAAGTGTTTTTATGAGTGTAACTGTACTTTGTAATATATTTTTGAAGTGTTTTTTTCCACTTTTTTGTTTGGGAAAACAGTTAATCACAGTTCTGAGATTGCGGTAAGGATTGAAGCATGCATGGCGATTGCGCTATTCGCTCAACTTATAATATCAGTGCAATTAAAATGGCTTATGAAAACACAATATCGCTAGCACAAAACTGTTTGTGCCTCACAATCCAGCCCTATATGTGAATGTCTATAAAATATTAATACAAAAAGTTATTTGAGACTTGAATACAAAAATATATAATTAGGGATATATATATATATATATATATATATATATATATATATATATATATATATATATATATACAGGTATATATATATATATATATATATATATGTATAAAATCATAATGTAACGGTTCACACCACGCTTAGTATATGCTTATGCGGATCATGGAGTTCAGTATTATCAATTACACAAGTTCTCATAAATAACACTGTGTTTACAAACCAAAATTGGTATAACCCCATACAGTGTTAAACAATTCAAGGAATGATTCTAGCATCACTATCAGATAATTGAATTAACTTGTTGTGAATACACAAAGAGGAGCTGCAATTATTCCCAATAATTTATCAGATCCTAACAAGAATTTAAACTTTTGGAATTCTAGATCTTAGCCTGAATATCCAGAGCATTTCTCATTTAGCTAACAATTGATCACGGTCTGCACCCCTTTTGGGCATCACAAGTTTTTCTAGGGCACACCTATTAAATGTATCCAAACTGCCATTTTGTTGCCTAGCAAAATGCTGTACTAAAGGGGTGAAGAACTTGCCAATGCTGATTGTAGAAAAAGGTTCTCTTATATGGGACTGTACATCATGGGTTGTTAAACCTACATACTGAACGTCAGATTTCTTACAAATATTAAAATAAATGACGTATGTGTGTATGCACAGTTTGGCACAAGACTTTATGGGAAACTCCTCATTTGTCACTGTAGATCTAATAGATCTGATGATTTGGACATAATCACAAGGTTTACATCTAGTATGCCCACACATGAACATTCCCATGTGTATCAACCATGAACTTGTGGATCTTTAAGTTTTCTACAGCTGTTAGTGAGAGAGAATGCCACCTATTGTTTGGCATTTTTATACAAACATCTAAGGCCATTTGCTACATCTCCTGCCAATTTATCAACTGCAGTTAGCAGTGCAACAATTGTGCGTGCTGGTAATATGAGTGTAGCGCAAATATTGTGCTTGCAAAAGTGCAATTTTATGCTCCACTCGTAATCTGGTCCTGTATGGGGTCATGCAAATTTTGTTTTGTAAACACTGTGTCATTTTTGAGAACTTGTGTAATTGCAAATATTGAACTCCATCTCCATAAGCATAAATTAAAAAGTCTCTTAAAATTGCATGCTCTGTCTAAACTGTAAAAGTTGAATAATTACTTTCATGTTCTTTTAACCAAGAACCTCCATGTCTTATATAATGCTAGTCTAGACTTTAGGAAAATATGTTATGCAGCTAAATATCTTGAGTTAACTTTTCCTGTTTAAAATATAAACTGTTAACTTTAGTTAATTGTTCAGATTTCAAAAGATAACATTATTTTAGATATGCATGTGTCCATATACACTGTTGATTACTAAAAATGAATGCCAATTAAAGTTAAAACATACTTGATCTCTTAGAATAGGAATACATGTATTCACATCAGAGAGGTGAACATAATTTGACCTATCAATATTTCATTAGCACTGGCATTTTTTGCAGATGTTGTTTGCGTAAATTTGACATTTCATTAGAGATATTGAAATATCAAACTCCCTAACAAATTTCCTAATATCCAAGTATGACATTTAACTTACTTTTTTCAAGAAATGGAATACAAATTTGTCACTCTTTATCTGAGTATCTAATGTTCACCACTAACTCTCTATAATTAGAACCATTGTATTTATCATTTACCTTCAAAGCAATCTTTCTCAAAGTAATAAAGTTCACATTAGCTCAAGTTAAAGTGTAATTCAATCTAAATTGATTATTTAACTATACAGCAAAATACTAAGCTCAAAATGATGAATCTGCACAAATCTGACTTTCTGTATGATGGATTTAAAGATGCATTAAACTATAAGATATTTAATTATGCATAATTAATTAATGTTCCAACGCATTGACATTATGCTGCTGCTTTCATGTAAAACTTTTAGTTTTTCATTCACCTCAAAGAAGCCGTAGTTAATGGAATATTGAACCCTGAAATTCCTACACACTACACGATTGGCTATGTGCAAGAGCTTTTATTTTTCTAACTACTTTAATCTTCATTTTTAATGTCATCAAAGGGACATATATCAGCTAATTTTCTTTGTAGTCTTTTGTTTATACTTTATACTGTGTTAGTAAACCTTATTCATTATAATGGAAAATGTAATAAAGCTTACCTATTATAATGTAAAATGTAGTAACCATACCCATTATAATATAAAGAGTTTTCAAGCTGTATTAAAAGGACATTGAACCCACATTTTTTCTTTGCTGATTCAGATAGAGCATGCAATTTTAAGCAACTTTCTAATATACTCCTATTATTAATTTTTCTTCATTCTATTGCTATCTTTATTTGAAAAAGAAGGCATCTAAACTAAGAAGCCAGCCAATTTTTAGTTCAGTACGCTGGACAGATAGAGTATGCAATTTTAAGCAACTTTCTAATTTACTCATATTATCATTTTTTCTTTATTCTCTTGCTATCTTTTTTTGAAGAAAAAAAAAAGCATCTAAGTTATTTTTGGTTCAGCCCTGGACAGCACTTGCTTATTGGTGGGTAAATTTATCCACCAATCAGCAAGAACAACCCAGGTTGTTCACCAAAAATGGGCTGGCATCTAAACTTACATTCTTGTTTTTCAAATAAAGATACCAAGAGAATGAAGAAAATGTGATAATAGGAGTAAATTAGAAAGTTGCAATTGCATGCTCTATCTGAATCATGAAAGAAAAAATTTGGGTTTAGTGTCCCTTTAATGTAATGACAACATATAGTAGCATAAAATGACTAAAGTAGTATACCAAAATATAACAAATATGTGACAGATACAGATAAGAGAATACACATGAATGAAAATAAAATTATTTGTACAGGTAGAAAACCCTTTATCTAAACTGCTTGGGACTGGAAAAGGTTTAGATTTCGGAATAGTTTAGATTTTTGATTGTTTTGGAAAGTTGTGAGAGCGAATGGAAACAAGTAAAAAACATCTTATGTTATTTAGGCAGTGTTTAAATGTTATAATACAGATTATACATTCAACTAAAAGTAGTTTTATATCATTTTTAATACTTTTATGACTGACAGACAGGGAAAATAGTAATTTTTGGTAATTTAATAAAATAAAAAAATTAAAAAGTTTGGATTTTGTAATTCTAGATTTGGGAATATGTACTTTTTTATGGGAGGATTTTTTAATACATGTATAACATATTTGTGATATGTTGGTGTATTATTTTTTAGAATTGTTTTTCCGTTTGTTTAATAAAACCCACAAATTTAATTATTCTATCACTTTGACTATTTCTAGTTGTTCTGATAAATTCAATTTGAATAAAGTCTTTTGTTAGGCTTATATTTTGAATATATTACTACAATATCTTTATATGCTTGTTTGGGTTGTTGGTTTTATTTAGATTTAGGAATTCATAGTCATATGCTTTATGATCTCCATTTGGCTGTAGTTTTGTAATTTAGTATTAACCATACCTGAGAGTACCACTGACTCTAATTTGTTCTCTTGATAAAACAAAAAAATCTCCTCTGCTATATTACTACAACTTACTGCATCTTATCTTCCCCCGTAATGCATTCACTCTACAACAATTTATATAAATACTGTGTGATATATTATTATATGTCATATTCATCCCTGAATTCATTGCACCAATGATCAATGCTATTTCATATTTCAGTTACTTTTTGTCATAGATTTGCTCCTCCCTGATTTATCCTGCAACTTAACCTAACCTGTCCCATTGTGTCTTATTTTTTTCATCATTCTTACATTTGCTACTGGAATAAAAAACATATTTTTAACACTATGGACCTAAGTTATAAACTGGAGGCCAAAGAAATTATCAGTTAGAAATCCTGTCTGCCTGCATTGGTGGATGAGCAGTGTCCTAGTGCACAAGCATAAGCGTCTGCCGCCCAGCCCTTTAGACGAATGAGGTGAGGGGGAGGTTAGGAAGCAGAGCTTCTTAATTGGTGGTTTGCAGCCTTCACTGCAGCTGCTGCCACAGCTTGATAACTTATCAATACATATAAATAACATAATGCAGTGCATGAATTTATATTCAGTGTTTAGTGGGCACTTAAGAATAATGCAACATATCACTTTAGTCAGTAAGCGTAAGTAACCACAAATATTTTAAAGCTGTTTAACTGCTACTCTTTCATATACTTGATTGAAAACAATTGCAAAAAATGACCTTTTCATCAATCAGAAAGATTATTTAATTAAAGGGACATTCCAGACAAAATTTGACTCCACATGACGCATTTCAGTTTTGAAAAGAATAATTTCTAATAAAATCTATAGCTGTTTCAAAGGTGTATTTAAGTATGCACCATGTACCAACATTTTAAACACAACAATTGCTCAAAGAGCCTAAGGTAACCATCTGTTAATGACTCAATTTGTTACAAGCCCCACTGGCACTCTGACCAGCTGTAGTATATACAATGCTGGTGCAATGAGAATATCTATCTTTGCTTCACATGCACACAGAGAAAAATGTTAACACTAAAACAGTGATGACTTTTGCTAGAATAATTTTTGCTAACACATGTAGATTGCAAATATGCTTCTAGTCAAACATGTAATTTGTATAAAGGTCCCATTAATAAATATATACATTAATGAGGATATTGCACTAGTCTTTCATATAGGCGGTAATAAACTTCTAACAAAAATAAATCCTTTTATGTGTGTAACACTCCAATGCCATTTTTATTAACACACACTCAATTTTTTTATAGCTTGAATTGTATATCACTGTTTACCTTAATGTGATGGTATGTTCTTGTATAAAATACATTTTCTACAGTTTTGGGGATGATATAAGATTTGTGCATCTAATTTTTTTCTAGTCATAAAATTGTTTTTTAGAAGAGTCGAAAATCAGACTTTTCCCCCAACCTCTCCTCCTTTAAATGCTCCCTAAAGACCTTGTTGCTCAGGGAAGCCTATCACCAAATCAGTAACAAATGAATTCCACTTGCTTAATAGTTGCCCTCATCTAACTTCACACTAACATCATTCCCACCTTTGCAGTTCCCACCTCCTGTTTCTCACCCTCCTACCCATTTTGATTGTAAGTTCCCATGGGAACAGGGCTCACAATTCCCCCTGTATTTGTTTGTTAAATTTTATCTGGTGTCTCATATTGTACTGCCCTTTAATCTTTGTTACCCATGGACAGTGCTGCGGAATCTGTTGGCGCTTTATAAATAAAGAATAATAATAATAATAATGTATTAAGATATAGTTGACTGCATATCATAACAAGAGGATTAAATACAAGTCTGTAATACATATTATAACTCTAAACACCCTCATTTATTAAAACGTAATTTTTTTTAATTGTATGTACACTATGTTTAATAAATATATGTTTAAATACTACCACTTTCGTCAGGTTCCAACGCACCCATACATTTATGTTGCTGGTATATAGTAATGTAGAGAGTTGTCCCACCTGCTCTCTATATAGGGAGGAAATCGTACTTCAGAGATCTAAAAATCCCAGTGCATGCGTAACCCTGACACTACACTTTTATTTTTCTTTTAATGTGGTATGGCAAGCGCTTCAAATGGTTATTAAAAAACAGGTCACCAAAAAAAAAAAGAAAAAAAAGTTCTTTATGAAAGGGCGGCCAGAGCTAGGATCATAATAGTAGCTAAGATTTAGGCAGAACCTAGATAAATTGATGAATTAAACTACCTTATTGTTCTATAAAATTAATATTACAGCAAATTTAAAAATATCCTTATGATATTCTTTTTAACCTCAGTGTTCTTTAAAATCAATATCACAGCAAAAGTAAGTTAAAGGGACAGTCTAGTCAAAATTAAACTTTCATGATTCAGATAGGGCATGCAATTTTAGACAACTTTCCAATTTACTTTTATCATCAAATTTTATTTGTTCTCTTGTTATTTGTTCTTTGTTGAAAGCTAAACCTAGGTAGTTTCATATGCTAATGTCTAAGCCCTTAAAGGCTGACTCTTATCTGAGGGCATTTTGACCGTTTTTCAGAGCTAGAGGGTTCATGTGTACCATATATATAACATTGTCCTCGTGCATGTAGTTACCTAGGAGTCAGCAATGACTGGCTAAAATGCATGTCTGTCAAAGGAATTGAAATAAGGGGGCAGTCTGAGAAGGCTTAGATACAAGGTAATCACAGAGGTAAAAAGTATATTAATATAACCGTGTTGGTTATGGAAAACTGCAGAATGGGTAATAAAGCCATTATCTATCTTTTTAAACATTAAAAATTCTGGAGTAGACTATCCCTTTAAGGTTGCTAGAGGGGGGCGGAGTTGCAGTTATATGACAGGTAGTTTTCAAAATAAAAGAACTTTGAGTGCATTTTTTTTAAATAAACATCTACAATACAATAGTCTTTCCATTGATCACTCTGGATTGTGCAAGCTCTGGACTAGAAAACTGGAGGTGCAAAGTATAGCAGCAATGAACAAACTGTGACAAAAATTGTAACATTCGTTACTTGGTAAAGGAGAAAATAAATCTGCAGCAAACAATTGTGTTGTGTATTTTGCTGACCTGAATACAACAGAGGTAGAAATATAAAGAATGCCCACAACAGACATTACCTCACGCTTAATGCTTTGTGTTTTTATGCCATGCTGGCAAAGTTTATCTTTAACAAGTGTCCTTTTTATTATCAGTTTACATGTCCCAAGAGAACACTGTTTCTGCAAACAGTGGTATAATTGCTGTGTGCCCCCCCCCCCCTTTTTCTCCTGAGGGAAAATGTTGTGAAAATTTTACTGAAGTGATATAGCAAATTGTGTTCTGGTAATATATGATCAGAATTTAATGTATTTTACAAAAGGCTTTAACCCCTTCAGCACTGGGAATTTTAAGGAAAAACTTGTTTAAAGTACCAGTGATTTTTTACATTTTTGCCATCACTCCATTTAATCAGAAAATAGAGTGTTTTTTATTTACTTATCAAAAATATATATTTCTTTTAAATATACAAATCAAGGTTTTGATCTAGGTCTATTTTGGTATACTTCATGCCACCGTTTCCCCGCCAAATGCAATTATATAAAAACAATTGTTCACTTTTACACAAACTTTGTTTTTCTTACTGAAATTATTTATATACCACTTGTGCAGTCATAACACAAATGGTTGTAATAGATTCTCTGGGGTTCCATATGTTCGTAAATAGCAGACATTCATGGCTTTGCCATTGCTATTTGGTAATTAGAAGGCTGCTAATTACAGTTGCACAACACACTTCTGAAATTTTTAGGTAGTGAAGGGGTAAGTTAGCTGACATGGTTAATAGTATTTTAGTGTAGAACTTACCCTCCCACTTGTCACCTATCATCTCCCTGATCTCTCCCAAACAACTCTCTCCCCCACCACCCACACTCCTTACCACCATCTTAGGTACTAGCAGACTACAGCATCTATTTATCAAGCCGTCAACCGCAAATACGCTGGAATTCCGCAGCGTATTTGTGGCGAGCCTGATTCGCCTTAGTTATCAAACCCTACAAACTGGCAAAAGTAGAATTTTGTGATGTAACATACGATCCGCCGGACTCAGTCCGACAGAGATCAATGCTTATGTCACTACAGATGTTCCAAACGCAAGTTTGGCACAATCTGACTACTTTTAAAAGTTATCAAATATCTACCAGGTACGCTCGCCACTATTCTGGCCCAGCATACCTGGTTTTCAATCCGCCGCCCTGGAGGTGGCGGATGCCATAGGAATCAATGGGAGTCGGAAAGCAGTGAAAGCTTATGTTCGCTGCTGCCTAATATCCCATTGATTCCTATGGGAATGTTTACACTTAACACCCTAACATGTACCACAAGTCTAAACACACCTAATCTGACCCCCCCCTACACTGCTGCCACCTAAATAAAAGTTATTAACCCCTATCCCTCCGCTCCTGGACCCCGCTGCAACTAAATAAACTTATTAACTTCTAAACCGCCGCTCCCGGAGGCCACCGCTACCTATATTATATTTATTAGCCCCTAATCTGCCGCCCCCTAAACCACCACCACCTACCTACATTTATTAACCCCTAATCTGCCACCCCCAACGTCGCCACCACTATATTAAATTTATTAAGCCCTAAACCTAAGTCTAACCCTAACCCTAACACTCCCTAACTTAAATCTAATTTAAATAAATCTAAATAAATATTACTATCATTAAATAAATTAGTCCTATTTAAAGCTAAATACTTACCTGTAAAATAAACCCTAAGATAGCTACAATATAACTAATAGTTACATTGTAGCTATCTTAGGGTTTATTTTTATTTTACAGGCAACTTTGTATTTATTTTAACTAGGTAGAATAGTTATTAAATAGTTATTAACTATTTAATAACTTCCTAGTTAAAATAAATACAAAAGTACCTGTAAAATAAAACCTAACCTAAGTTACAATTACATCTAACACTGCACTATAATTAAATAAGTTCCCTAAACTAAATGCAATTAATTACAAATAAAAAAAAAATATCTAAAATACAACCCCCCCCCACTAAATTACAGAAAATAATAAACAAAGTACAAGATTTTTAAACTAATTACACCTAATCTAATCCCCCTAACAAAATAAAAAATCCCCCCAAAATTAAAAAAGCCCTACCCTACACTAAATTACAAATAGCCCTTAAAATCGCCTTTTACGGGGCATTTCCCCAAAGTAATCAGCTCTTTTACCTGTAAAAAAAAAATTACAACCCCCCAACATTAAAACCCATCACCCACACAACCAACCCTACTCTAAAACACACCCAATGCCCCTTTAAAAAAACCTAACACTAACCTCTTGAAGATCACCCTACCTTGAGAAGTCTTCACCCAACCGGGCCGAAGTCCTCAACAAAGCCGGCAGAAGTGGTCCTCCAGACAGGCAGAAGTGGTCCTCCAGACGGGCAGAAATGGTCCTCCAGACGGGCAGGTCTTCATCCAGGCGGCATCTTCTATCTTCCTCCATCCAGCGTGGAGCAGCTCCATCTTCAAGATATCCGACACGGAGCATCCTCTTCTGACGACAGCGACTGAAGAATGAAGGTTCCTTTAAGTGACATTGTCCCTTCAATTCCGATTGGCTGATAGAATTCTATCAGCCAATCAGGAATTAAGGTAGAAAAAATCCTATTGGCTGATGCAATCAGCCAATAGGATTGAAATTCAATCCTGTTGACTGATCCAGTCAGCCAATAGGATTGAGCTCGCATTCTATTGGCTGATTGAGTACTTTGGCCCGGTTGGGTGAAGACTTCTCAAGGTAGGGTGATCTTCAAGGGGTTAGTGTTAGGTTTTTTTAAGTGGGGATTGGGTGGGTTTTAGAGTAGGGTTGGTTGTGTGGGTGGTGGGTTTTAATGTTGGGGTGGGTTGTAATTTTTTTTACAGGTAAAAGAGCTGATTACTGTGGGGCAATGCCCCGCAAAAGGCCCTTTTGAGGGCTATTTGTAATTTAGTGTAGGGTAGGGCTTTTTTATTTTTTGGGGGATTTTTTATTTTGTTAGGGGGATTATATTAGGTGTAATTAGTTTAAAAATCTTGTACTTTGTTTATTATTTTCTGTAATTTAGTGGGGGGGTTTTTGTACTTTAGATATTTTTTTTATAATTGTATTTAATTGTATTTAGTTTAGGGAATTTATTTAATTATAGTGTAGTGTTAGGTATATTTGTATTTATTTTAACTAGGAAGTTATTAATAGTTAATAACTATTTAATAACTATTCTACCTAGTTAAAATAAATACAAAGTTGCTTGTAAAATAAAAATAAACCCTAAGATAGCTACAATGTAACTATTAGTTATATTGTAGCTATCTTAGGGTTTATTTTACAGGTAATTATTTAGTTTTAAATAGGAATAATTTATTTAATGATAATAATATTTATTTAGATTTATTTAAATTATATTTAAGTTAGGGGTGTTAGGGTTAGGGTTAGACTAGGTTTAGGGGTTAATAAATTTAATATAGTGGCGGCGACGTTGGGGGCGGCAGATTAGGGGTTAATAAATGTAGTTAGGTGGCGGCGGTGTAGGGGGGGCAGATTAGGGGTTAATAAATATAATGTAGGTGGCAGCGGTGTAGGGGGGACAGATTAGGGGTAAATTAATATAATTTAGGTGGCGGTGGGGTCCAGGAGCGGCGGTTTAGGGGTTAATAAGTTTATTTAGTTGTGGTAGGGTCTGGGAGCGGTGGTTTAGGGGTTAATAATTGTATTTAGTTGCGGCGGGGTCCGGTAGCGGCAGTTTAGGGGTTAATACATTTTTTAGAGTGGCGGTGGGCTCTGGGAGCGGCGGTATAGGGGATAAACAGTATAGTATAGTGTGGGTGTTTAGTGACAGGGTACCAAGAAAGTTGCAAAAAAGCCGAAGAGCAGCGAGATTGATGACTGTTAGTTAACAACAGTCCGCTGCTCATCGCACCATACTTGGTGCGCAGCTTTTTGACAGCTTTTTTGATAATTTTGGAGAACGTATTCAGGTCCGTGGCAGCGATGTTAGGCGATCTTAGGCGCGTATTGGTGCCGTTGAATGCAAGTCAGTTGACGCTTTGATAAATAGATTCCTACGTGTCAGTATGCAGTTGAGGGCTTTTAAAAAATTATTTATTTATTATAATTATTAGTAGTAGTAATAGTATTTTCTACAGTTTAATAATCCATCATCAACCCTTCTACCTCCCTGATCCATCACAAACAGCTCTCTAACCCTCCCCCTCCCACTAGTGGTGGCCATCTTAGGTAATGAAAGCTTTCTGCCAGTGCCCAGTTTATACCAATAAAGATAATACTGCAGCACCTCAATTCAATTCAGCAGTATATTGGAGAGACAGGTATACAGGTATACAGGTGTACAGGTGTATACCTGTCTCTCCAATAAACTGCTGAATTGAATCGAGGTGCTGTTATATTATCTTTATTGGAATTGACCTTGGGATTTGGCCAGTGGCTCCTTGCAGCATGCACTCCTAGCTCTTTCTGCTGGATCATTATTGTTTTGTCTTGAGTACCCAGTTTCTGTAGTGTAGGGGTTCCCCTCCTCAATTTCATTTTATAGCCCCCACTTGATTCCACTGTTTTTTTTTAGTGTAGTGTCCCATTCCTCCCTCTCACTTCAAAAATAAAATAAAATCTTTGGTTTAGGGTCCCTCCCTGCTCACATAGACTACATATACACCACACACTCACACACTACACACACACACATACACAAATAAATTGATGTACAATTTTCTTCTGTTATGTGTGATCAGTCCACGGGTCATCATTACTTCTGGGATATTATCTGCTCCCCCACAGGAAGTGCAAGAGGATTCACCCAGCAGAGTTGCTATATAGCTCCTCCCCTCTACGTCACCTCCAGTCATTCTCTTGCACCCAAAGACTAGATAGGAGGTGTGAGAGGACTATGGTGATTATTCTTAGTTTTTATAACTTCAATCAAAAGTTTGTTATTTTACAATAGCACCGGAGCGTGTTATTACTTCTCTGGCAGAGTTTGAAGAAGAATCTACCAGAGTTTTTTCTTATGATTTTAACCGGAGTAGTTAAGATCATATTGCTGTTTCTCGGCCATCTGAGGGAGGTAAAAGCTTCAGATCAGGGGACAGCGGGCAGTTGAATCTGCATTGAGGTATGTAGCAGTTTTTATTTTCTGAATGGAATTGATGAGAAAATCCTGCCATACCGTTATAATGACATGTATGTATACTCTACACTTCAGTATTCTGGGGATGGTATTTCACCGGAATTACTCTGTAAAAGTACATTAAACCTTTTAATAGGTATTTAATTCATGTTAAACGTTTTTGCTGGAATGTAGAATCGTTTGCATTTCTGAGGTACTGAGTGAATAAATATTTGGGCATTATTTTTCCACTTGGCAGTTTGCTTGTTTTGATTATGACAGTTTCGTTTCTCTCTCACTGCTGTGTGTGAGGGGGAGGGGCCGTTTTTGGCGCTCTTTGCTACGCATCAAAAATTTCCAGTCAGTTACTCTTGTATTTTCTGCATGATCCGGTTCATCTCTAACAGAACTCAGGGGTCTTCAAACTTCTTTGAAGGGAGGTAGATTCTCTCAGCAGAGCTGTGAGACTTATGTAGTGACTGTGTTTTAAAACGTTGCTCTGTGATTTTTATGTTTAAAATTTAATTAGTGTTACTTTACTAATGGGAACAAACCTTTGCTAACAAGTTGTGTTGTTTTTAAAGAGTGATGCTATAACTGTTTTTCAGTTCATTATTTCAACTGTCATTTAATCGTTTAGTGCTTCTTTGAGGCACAGTACGTTTTTGTTAAATAAGATTGTAACCAAGTTGCATGTTTATTGCTAGTGTGTTAAACATGTCTGATTCAGAGGAAGATACCTGTGTCATTTGTTCCAATGCCAAGGTGGAGCCCAATAGAAATTTATGTACTAACTGTATTGATGCTACTTTAAATAAAAGCCAATCTGTACAAATTGAACAAATTTCACCAAACAGCGAGGGGAGAGTTATGCCGTCTAACTCGCCTCACGTGTCAGTACCTGCGTCTCCCGCCCGGGAGGTGCGTGATATTATGGCGCCTAGTACATCTGGGCAGCCATTACAGATAACATTACAAGATATGGCTACTGTTATGACTGAAGTTTTGGCTAAGTTACCAGAACTAAGAGGCAAGCGTGATCACTCTGGGGTGAGAACAGAGTGCGCTGATAATTCTAGGGCCATGTCTGATACTGCGTCACAGCTTGCAGAGCATGAGGACGGAGAGCTTCATTCTGTAGGTGACGGTTCTGATCCAAGCAGATTGGATTCAGATATTTCAAATTTTAAATTTAAATTGGAAAACCTCCGTGTATTACTAGGGGAGGTCTTAGCGGCTCTTAACGATTGTAACACTGTTGCAATACCAGAGAAAATGTGTAGGTTGGATAAATACTTTGCGGTACCGGCGAGTACTGACGTTTTTCCTATACCTAAGAGATTAACTGAAATTGTTACTAAGGAGTGGGATAGACCCGGTGTGCCGTTCTCACCCCCTCCAATATTTAGAAAGATGTTTCCAATAGACGCCACCACACGGGACTTATGGCAAACGGTCCCTAAGGTGGAGGGAGCAGTTTCTACTTTAGCTAAGCGCACCACTATCCCGGTGGAGGATAGCTGTGCTTTTTCAGATCCTATGGATAAAAAATTAGAGGGTTACCTTAAGAAAATGTTTGTTCAACAAGGTTTTATATTGCAACCCCTTGCATGCATCGCGCCGATTACGGCTGCGGCAGCATTTTGGATTGAGTCTCTGGAAGAGAACCTTAGTTCCGCTACGCTGGACGACATTACGGACAGGCTTAGAGTCCTTAAACTAGCTAATTCTTTCATTTCGGAGGCCGTAGTACATTTAACCAAACTTACGGCTAAGAATTCAGGATTCGCCATTCAGGCACGTAGGGCGCTGTGGCTAAAATCCTGGTCGGCTGATGTAACTTCTAAGTCCAAATTACTTAATATACCTTTCAAGGGGCAAACTTTATTTGGGCCCGGTTTGAAAGAAATTATCGCTGACATTACAGGAGGTAAGGGCCACGCTCTACCTCAAGACAAAGCCAAAGCTAAGGCTAGACAGTCTAATTTTCGTCCCTTTCGGAATTTCAAAGCAGGTGCAGCATCAACTTCCACTGCACCAAAACAGGAAGGGGCTGTTGCTCGTTACAGACAAGGCTGGAAACCTAACCAGTCCTGGAATAAGGGCAAGCAGGCCAGAAAACCTGCTGCTGCCCCTAAGACAGCATGAACCGAGGGCCCCCGATCCGGGACCGGATCTAGTGGGGGGCAGACTCTCTCTCTTCGCCCAGGCTTGGGCAAGAGATGTCCAGGATCCCTGGGCGCTAGAGATCATATCTCAGGGATACCTTCTAGACTTCAAATTATCTCCCCCAAGAGGGAGATTTCATCTGTCAAGGTTCATCTGTCAACCAAATAAAGAAAGACGCGTTTCTACGCTGTGTACAAGATCTATTATTAATGGGAGTGATCCATCCGGTTCCGCGGTCGGAACAAGGACAAGGGTTTTACTCAAACCTGTTTGTGGTTCCCAAAAAAGAGGGAACTTTCAGGCCAATCTTGGATTTAAAGATCCTAAACAAATTCCTAAGAGTTCCATCGTTCAAAATGGAAACTATTCGGACAATCTTACCCATGATCCAAAAGGGTCAGTACATGACCACAGTGGATTTAAAGGATGCTTACCTTCACATACCGATTCACAAAGATCATTACCGGTATCTAAGGTTTGCCTTCTTAGACAGGCATTACCAGTTTGTAGCCCTTCCATTCGGATTGGCTACGGCTCCAAGAATCTTCACAAAGGTTCTGGGTGCCCTTCTAGCGGTTCTGAGACCGCGAGGAATTTCGGTAGCTCCGTACCTAGACGACATTCTGATACAAGCTTCAAGCTTTCAAACTGCCAAGTCTCATACAGAGTTAGTTCTGGCATTTCTAAGGTCGCATGGATGGAAAGTGAACGAAAAGAAGAGTTCTCTCTTGCCTCTCACAAGAGTTCCATTCTTGGGGACTCTTATAGATTCTGTAGAAATGAAGATTTATCTGACAGAAGACAGATTAACAAAGCTTCTAAATACATGCCGTGTCCTTCATTCCATTCAACTCCCGTCAGTAGCTCAATGCATGGAGGTGATCGGCTTAATGGTAGCAGCAATGGACATAGTACCCTTTGCACGCCTACATCTCAGACCGCTGCAATTGTGCATGCTGAGTCAGTGGAATGGGGATTACTCAGATTTGTCCCCCACTCTGAATCTGGATCAAGAGACCAGAAACTCTCTTCTATGGTGGCTTTCTCGGCCACATCTGTCCAGGGGGATGCCGTTCAGCAGGCCGGACTGGACAATTGTAACAACAGACGCCAGCCTTCTAGGTTGGGGCGCTGTCTGGAATTCTCTGAAGGCTCAGGGACAATGGAGTCAGGAGGAAAGTCTCCTGCCAATAAACATTCTGGAATTGAGAGCAGTTCTCAATGCCCTTCTAGCTTGGCCCCAGTTAAAGACTCGGGGGTTCATCAGGTTTCAGTCGGACAACATCACGACTGTAGCTTACATCAACCATCAGGGAGGGACAAGAAGCTCCCTAGCAATGATAGAAGTATCAAAGATAATTCGCTGGGCAGAGTCTCACTCTTGCCATCTGTCAGCAATCCACATCCCGGGAGTGGAGAACTGGGAGGCGGATTTCTTGAGTCGCCAGACTCTTCTTCCGGGGGAGTGGGAACTTCATCCGGAGGTCTTTGCCCAAATACTTCGACGTTGGGGCAAACCAGAGATAGATCTCATGGCGTCTCGCCAGAACGCCAAACTTCCTCGCTACGGATCCAGATCCAGGGATCCGGGAGCGGTTCTGATAGATGCTTTGACAGCACCTTGGAACTTCAGGATGGCTTATGTGTTTCCACCCTTCCCGCTGCTTCCTCGATTGATTGCCAAAATCAAACAGGAGAGAGCATCAGTGATTCTAATAGCGCCTGCATGGCCGCGCAGGACTTGGTATGCAGATCTAGTGGACATGTCATCCTGTCCGCCTTGGTCTCTACCTCTAAGACAGGACCTTCTGATTCAGGGTCCATTCAAACATCAAAGTCTAACTTCTCTGAAGCTGACTGCTTGGAAATTGAACGCTTGATTTTATCAAAACGTGGTTTTTCTGAGTCGGTTATTGATACCCTGATACAGGCTAGGAAGCCTGTTACCAGAAAGATTTACCATAAAATATGGCGTAAATACCTATACTGGTGTGAATCCAAAGATTACTCCTGGAGTAAGGTTAGGATTCCTAGGATATTGTCTTTTCTACAAGAAGGTTTAGAAAAGGGTTTATCGGCTAGCTCATTAAAGGGACAGATCTCAGCTCTGTCCATCTTGTTACACAGGCGTCTGTCAGAAAATTCAGACATCCAGGCCTTTTGTCAGGCTTTAGCTAGGATCAAGCCTGTGTTTAAAACTGTTGCTCCGCCATGGAGTTTAAACTTAGTTCTTAACGTTTTACAGGGTGTTCCGTTTGAACCCCTTCATTCCATTGATATAAAATTGTTATCTTGGAAAGTTCTATTTTTAATGGCTATTTCCTCGGCTCGAAGAGTCTCTGAGTTATCAGCCCTACATTGTGATTCTCCTTATCTGATCTTTCACTCAGACAAGGTAGTTCTGCGTACTAAACCTGGGTTCTTACCTAAGGTTGTCTCTAACAGGAATATCAATCAAGAGATTGTTGTTCCATCCTTGTGTCCAAATCCGTCTTCAAAGAAGGAACGTCTTCTACACAATCTGGATGTAGTTCGTGCCCTCAAGTTCTACTTGCAGGCAACTAAAGATTTTCGCCAAACTTCTTCCCTGTTTGTCGTTTATTCTGGACAGAGGAGAGGTCAAAAAGCTTCTGCTACCTCTCTCTCTTTTTGGCTTCGTAGCATAATACGTTTAGCCTATGAGACTGCTGGACAGCAGCCTCCTGAAAGAATTACAGCTCATTCCACTAGAGCTGTGGCTTCCACTTGGGCCTTTAAGAATGAGGCCTCTGTTGAACAGATTTGCAAGGCTGCAACTTGGTCTTCGCTTCATACTTTTTCCAAATTTTACAAATTTGACACTTTTGCTTCTTCGGAGGCTATTTTTGGGAGAAAGGTTCTTCAGGCAGTGGTTCCTTCTGTATAATGAGCCTGCCTATCCCTCCCGTCATCCGTGTACTTTTGCTTTGGTATTGGTATCCCAGAAGTAATGATGACCCGTGGACTGATCACACATAACAGAAGAAAACATAATTTATGCTTACCTGATAAATTCATTTCTTCTGTTGTGTGATCAGTCCACGGCCCGCCCTGTTTTTTAAGGCAGGTACATATTTTTAAATTATAATTCAGTCACCACTACACCCTTGGCTTCTCCTTTCTCGTTGGTCTTTGGTCGAATGACTGGAGGTGACGTAGAGGGGAGGAGCTATATAGCAACTCTGCTGGGTGAATCCTCTTGCACTTCCTGTGGGGGAGCAGATAATATCCCAGAAGTAATGATGACCCGTGGACTGATCACACAACAGAAGAAATGAATTTATCAGGTAAGCATAAATTATGTTTTTATGCTAATTTGAAAAAGCTATTTTTAACACATTATTTAAAGCCTCTGCAAACAGCCCCCATATTTCAGTTTTTTTGACAGACATGCATTTAACCAGACAGTGCTGACTCCTAGGTTACTCCATGGCCGTGAGCACAATGTTATCTATATGGCACACATGCACTGATGTCCTCTAGCTGTGAAAAAACTCTCAAATGCATTCAGATAAGAGGCGACCTTCAAGGGCTTAGAAATTGGCATATGAGACTAACTAGGTTTAGTTTTTACCAAATAATACCAAGAGAACAAAGCAAATTTGATGATAATGTAAATGCCCTATCTGAATCATGAAAGTTTAATTTTCCCTTTAAATGTTATAACGAGTATAATACTGTTAAATACAGTGAAATGCAAGCTAATTGCGCTAAGTTTCAACCCAGGAATCATTGGCGATTCTGGACATAAGTAAAGCAGAACATATTTGTCTCAGATTTTTTTTTGCTTCTCAATGTCAAAAAACAAATAACAATTTTATATATATATATATATATATATATATATATATATATATATATATATATATATATATATATATCTATCTATATATATATATATATATATATATATATATATATATATATATATATATATATATATATATATATATATATATATATATATAAATAAAATCGATTCCCAGAAAAGATAAGCACAGTCTTACAGAGCTAAGCGGTTTCTACAAATGGAGACAAAGTGGATCTATACTCTTCATACTCTAATACCCAGGGGACACAATACTTATCTCGATTTCGGACCATTTTACACCAGATAACCTACAGACTGACTATATATTAACACTATCTAACCACTCCAATATGCATCAACCCATGAAAGGATCCTACATGAATTTTCATTCTAGTGGGTACACACGGGTTTCTATCCATAGACAAGAGGCATGAAGTAATGGGTTAAGATTGTGTATGGTCTATTACTTTGATATAATGTGGCAATTTGTGTTTCCTCTAGAGTTATATGGTTAATTCACTTGTGAGAATTTATCTGTGTATAGTTACAATAACAGCATAGAATTTATGCAATAATATGATATTGATTTTAATTATTTGTGACAGGTCCGCATTCTCGCTGTATGACATAAGGGTGGTGTTTTGTCAGGAATAATTGGGTTCTATGCAGATCCTTTAATATAATGCTATTTAACTAATTTGAGCACTGTTGTGCTTTACTTGTTAATTCTGTAAAAGCACCTTCCCTTTGACTGTTGTTTACAGTCATGCCATACGCGATTGCGGACTAAATTTACAAGCTCTGTTTGGGTGGTTACTATGGTAACCCTTAGCCAATCAAATCGTGATGACACGTCACGCGCACGCAATAGCGTGATGACGTCATCGAGAGTCAATGCGATGTGGCGAACCGGGCTTTTTTAAAATTAATATAAGGTGGGTATTTGGGATGCGGTGTTATGAATTTCTATGGGGATATGTTAATTCTGTAAACTTGACATTTGACAAAGGTGTTGAGATAACACTGAAACGTTATGTTTGTACTTGATGTCTTTCAAGATGAATTAAAATTTTGGATATTGTGCTGAAGTCCAGTGAGTGCCATTTTTCAAGGGGATTTTATATATATATATATATATATATATATATAAAACAACATTTTAAATTAGGGGGAGATAAAAGGCTAGTTTAAAATCCTCCACTACGCACAAAATATAGAAAAAATAACTCATTTTGTAGTTCTTTAACAAATCTAGACAGGCCCAGAGGCTTGTTTTCCCACAGAAAACCTCTGAATTACATTGTTTCCAATGCAGCAAAGGATTCTGGGTAAGATATGCAAATTAAGTACACAATGATACACCTTTTTACTTCAGTCTGCTTTTCAGCAGGTTCCCTTTACGCCAAAGAATCGCTGTTCACACAGCTTATAAACTTAGCTAGGGTTAGTGCAGTGATTCATAACCATCCCAGGACAGACTGTTTCATGGTTTTTGCCACTCATCAGCTGGGAGAAGATTAGAATCACTGCTGGGTGAAGTTGATTCCAGGCAGAATAAAACAACATTTTAAATTAGGGGGAGATAAAAGGCGAGTTTAAAATCCTCCACTACGCACAAAATATAGAAAAAATAACTCATTGTGTAGTTCATTAACAAATCTAGAGAGGCCCAGAGGCTATATATTTTGTGCGTAGTGGAGGATTTTAAACTCGCCTTTTATCTCCCCCTAATTTAAAATGTTGTTGTATTCTGCCTGGAATCAACTTCACCCAGCAGTGATTCTAACCTTCTCTCAGCTGATGAGTGGCAAAAACCATGAAACAGTCTGTCCTGAGATGGTTATGAATCACTGCACTAACCCTATCTAAGTTTATAAGCTGTGTGAACAGCAATACTTTGGCATAAAGGGAACCTGCTGAAAAGCAGACTGAAGTAAAAAGGTGTGTCATTGTGTACTTAATTTGCATATCTTACCCAGAATCCTTTGCTGTATTGGAAACAATGTAATTCAGAGGTTTTCTGTGGGAAAACAAGCCTCTGGGCCTGTCTAGATTTGTTAATGAACTACACAATGAGTTATTTATATATATATATATATATATTTATATATAAACAAGTAGAAAAAATGGGATGCAGACGTCTTTGTTCCAAATTCCAATACTTGATTTATTGCAAGATAAAATCATCCATGTTTTACACGATCAAAAGAATAATCTCACAAATCCAGCATGAACTTGTGGAAAAACTGCTGCTGACATGTTTTGCCACTCACGGCGTAATCATAGCTACAGATAAAATCCCAGCATACCTATTTAAGGCAGCTGGAAAAACCCAATAGGTTAAAACTTAATTAACAAGGCATGCTGGCAAAGGTATTTAACCCTATGTTCACTGGAAACTTTTAAACAATTCAAGGGTTCAAGCCCTGTATAATGTACTAAGGGACTTCTTATCCACAAAATTGGTGAAGTAAATTATATGCAAAAAACTTCAGTCTATTTAGAAGTTATTAAGTGATGTACATATATATACAAGAATAGGCGATGTTTAAGCCAAATGTAAGGATGCATTTAATCCTTAGATTTCAGTGAACATAAATAAAACTGAGGCCCCTTATTAAGCCAAAAATAATGACAATTTCTTGTCCACATATATTAAGTACACGAAATCTTGTTAAATAAACCTTAACAGTTGTATAAAAGTCTTTTTAGACCTTTGCAAGTTTACACAAAAATTTGTGATATTCAAAATAAAGAGGACAAGTAATTAAAACATTATTACTGTTTTTCTAGTATTTAAATGACAGTGCTGAAAACAAGGTTAATGATACTAAACTGGGTGGTGCATTAGATTATATTACACATTAATTATAAAAAGAATGTGAACATAGTGTATGAAAATACACAAAAATGTTATTGAAAGAGATATAAAAATCTCTCAAATGAACCAACATATAACTAATGCATTCTCCTAAGGAAAATATAAATATGAAGAGAGAGTAGAGTAAATAAGTAATATCTAATATCTGATCACTGCTGCGAAAGAGGGAGACGCACAAATCCGAATTAATTTCCAGAAGTTGATTAAATCAAATTCGGATTTCAGACCCGAGGGTACTCGGGTCTGGAGTTTGAAAATCCAATACATCTCCCTCTTCTGCAGCAGTTGATCACAATCTCCTCCCCTAGGAGGACAATATACTCTTTCTATAGCTTGCCATCTCAGGCTTTTGATATCCTTATTGTGGCATCATGAGAAATGTCTAACCAAGGGTGTACTGGCTTCTCCTGATTGAATGGTGGACAAGTGGTTGCAGATACAAACTTTTACTTCATTTGTAGTTAAACCTACATATTGTAAAGGCAAGAGATGGAGGTGAGTACATATACAACATAGGTAGAAGTACATTTCAGACAACTGGTGATCGGAAAAGTTTCACCAGTAACTTCTGATTTGAAAATGTTAGATACTAGAATGTACTCACATCCGACATTTTTGTCTGCATTTGAACAGGCCTTTGTGGACCAACCATGAACTCGTGGGTCTGTTTAATTCAGGCAAAGATGAAAGTGATAATACATTTGCCAGAGTTTTAGCCCTTCTATAGGAGCATCGTATGCCAGTTCTGACACACTCCTCCAATTTGTCATCAGCTGAAAGAAATCCAAAGTGTTTTTTAATGATCTTGCATATTTCAGTATATTGTGGACTGAAATCGGTGACAAAAGTTACACCTTGGAAGTGTGTGTCAGAACTGGCATTAACTCTGGAATGAACCAAACTGTTCCTGTCAAAATTCTGCACCTCTTCTTGTGCTCGGTGAATAACAGAGGTGGAATAACCACGTTGCTTTAAACGATTGGTAAGTTCTAGCGATTGTTCCTGATAGGTATGGTCCACAGTACAGTTTTGTTTAACCCTGATGAATTGTCTCTTTGTGACAGCAAAGGGAACATGCCGGGGATGACAACTGCTAGCATGTAACAGTGCGTTACCAGCTGTGGGCTTACGATAAATTTTACAGATGATCTTGCCATCACTAGTACCTTGTAAAGTGATATCCAGGAAGTTAATGATGTTATCATTTAGCTCAAAAGTAAATTTGATGCCAACATCATTAGTGTTTAAGGAGGCTACAAAATCTGAGAAGTCTGAGTCCCCGTCCATCCAAATGAGAAGGAGATCGTCAATATATCGTCCATAATACTGGATCATGTGCCTGTGGGAGTTACTATCTCCATAGATGTGGGACAGCTCCCACCAACACATAAAAAGGTTGGCATAGGAGGGGGCAAACTTGGCCCCCATTGCTGTCCCACATCTCTGGAGATAGAACTCCCCCTCAAACTTGAAATAATTGTGCGTGAGCAGGAAACTCAGCACCCTTAGAATATACTTTTGAAAATCCTCACTGAAATCTGAATAATTCTTAAGAAAGAATGACACAGCTTCCAGACCTTTCTGGTGTGGAATGGAGGAATAAAGCGCGACTACATCAATAGTCGCCCATCGATATAGACCAAAGTTCCAATCCATTGGTTCCAAAAGTTCAATCACATGCTTGGTATCCCTAAGGTAGCTGCATAATGATAACACAAACGGTTGGAGGATACCATCCATCCATTGGGACACATGTTCGGTCAGAGAACCAATCCCACTAACGATGGGACATCCCTTGACATTGGTAAAAGATTTGTGTATCTTAGGAAGATGGTGGAAGATGGGCACTATAGGGTGGTCAACACACAAGAACTCAAAGGTGTCAGTATCAAAGTGCCCATCCTCCAAACCATCATCCAAGATACCCAAAAGTTCACGTTTGTAAATGTTGGTGGGATCACCAGACAAAGGGGTATAATGCTCAGGATTCAGAAGCTGGCGTAATGCCTCATGAACGTAATCTGTTCTATTAAGAATCACTATAGAGCCACCTTTGTCTGCTGAGCGTACAACAATATCCTCTCTGTTTCTTAAATCCTCTAGGGCCAGTTTTTGCTGTCTAGTTAAGTTTGATGTGATCTTACTGCTCAATGTTTTCAAAGCAGAGAGGTCACGTTCAACCCTCTTAAAGAAAGTTTCTAACACTTGGCCACTAGTGTATAGGATAAAAATCAGAGGAATTCTTAAATTTACCATAGGAATTAAGGTTGTTAGTTTTAGTGTTAGGGTTACCCTCTCTCAGTAAATGTTCTAATGTGAGGGTGTCACATGTTTCACTGAATGTTTGTCTAGCTCCTGTAGCATCCGATGAGGGCAATGTTGCTGTACTAAGAGGGGGTGTGTGGGGGATTGACACATTAGAGTCATTTTGAAAAAATTTCTTTAAGGTGATATTTCTTATCAATTTATTAACATAAAGAATCGTTTTGAAAATGTCAAAATTATTTGTTGGAGAAAAATTCAAACCATTCTTAAGTACAGACAGTTGAATCGGAGTTAGTGTATAACTCGACAGATTCACAACATTGTCAGTTATTTGGATTTCTGTTGTCCCCTGCTCCCTCTGTTGCCTCTCAATTGATAGCGACCCTGGCCCTGTTGTGTCTCTAATCCTATCCCTGTCTTCTGGGGTGGGAGACAAAAAACCTAGGCCAAATTAATTTTATCTTCATTAGTGACATAGGATCCCTGTACCTGTGTGCCCAAAGTATCTGTTACATAAATGTACTTTGATCCCATGGCAACAGAGCCAGGATTGGAATCTTTAGGTCTAACTGCCTGCAATGTAGGTGTATCCAAAGAATTACTTATGTGTGTCTGATTTGGTGTGGTTGTTTTTTTAAGGATACCCTTATGGGGTTCCTCACCTCCTGAGGCTGTGGTGTCTTCTCCTGAATCAAACTCCACTATCTGAGTATGTGACCTTCTTTTGACCATTCTTAGGATTTTGTTGATGTTTGTTACTGTTTTTATTATTACTGTTAGAGTTTTGATTCTGACGTCTATTTCTAGATCTACTTCTATTTCGTCTGGAATTGCCCCTTTCAGAGCGTTTCCAGATATATACACTATTGTTTGTGTAGTCAGATTGATCTCTAATGAATTTTGTGTGTTTAGTCTCAAGCACAATCTGTTTAACTTCTGCTACTCCAATTTTAAGTATACCATAAAATTTGGAAAAATTAATGTCTGTTAACCTATTATTCATTTCAGCTTGTGGGAGACCAATCTCCTCTCTAACAGTATTTAACAGATGTAATTTGTAAGAATTTAACAACATCATCAAACGAATAGAACATTCTGATAAGGCATCGTTCCATGAATTAATAAAATCAACATCAGAGACATCAAAAGTAGGAAACTTATTAATACGTAAGCCACGAGGAATAATCTTTAACTTAGCATAGGTCTCCATTGTCCAAATGTCCCATTGTAATTTGTACTCTCTTATTAGTAATTTCTCCATCTCCTCAAAGAGGCCAGGAAGTGAATAATTTGCTTTGTCAGTAGAAAAAACTTTTGTAATTTCAGTATCAAAACTGTCTCTTGCTGAAAGAGGCATCAGAGAATAAAATTGTGAGATTTCCATGATAAGTATTGGTAAGTCCCTTAAGGTAAACTGATGGGGTCAACTGTGAAAAACAGTGTTTCATGCAAACACCAAAAAATAATAAAGGTGAAGGAGGTTCACAATTGCACCCAGTAACCTATACAATATATTATTCTATGACAAAATTATGTCTAAAAGAGTAAAGAGTCCCCAGTTAGACAGATAAGGAGCACTCATTGGTGTGCAATCCGAAGATGCTGTTCATGTGTTATAAGTAATTAAATTGAAGAGTGGGGTCACTCCGTCACGCCCATATAGCCATATAAACCAGTAAACATATAGACACAGGAAAGCGTCTATAACAAGCCTTAAACAATGGCCCAAAATGATATTTCCAAAGGGGTATCTTATAACCCAGCTATGGTTCCATGTGAGTGTGATAATGACAATAGCGGCATGTACCTCGCTTTTATAATGTATCAAAATCGTTCAGCTCTCACTCACCATGCCGGGCGACCTCCAATGTGATGTGACTATGCCGTCTGTATAACCAGTGGACGTCCTGTGAGCTGTAAAGCAACCTCCGTGTGTGAGGAACGTGTCGTCTTCGGCGCTGTCTTCTGCGTCCTACGTATGCAGGGGGAGTGACACACACCACGTGATCCCGGAAACCAATCCCGTCTGTCTAACTTGTTCATCCGATTCAGCTGTTGAAAGGGAGCCGTATACAGCCACTACCAAGTGCGGGACTCCGGGAACTTAAAAGGAAGAAAGGTTCTGCTGCCTGAGGTAATTAGCAAGTAGAAAAAACGGGATGCAGACGTCTTTGTTCCAAATTCCAATACTTGATTTATTGCAAGATAAAATCATCCATGTTTTACACGATCAAAAGGATAATCTCACAAATCCAGCATGAACTTGTGGGAAAACTGCTGCTGACATGTTTCGCCACTCACGGCGTAATCATAGCTACAGATAAAATCCCAGCATACCTATTTAAGGCAGCTGGAAAAACCCAATAGGTTAAAACTTAATTAACAAGGCGTGCTGGCAAAGGTATTTAACCCTATGTTCACTGGAAACTTTTAAACAATTCAAGGGTTCAAGCCCTGTATAATGTACTAAGGGACTTCTTATCCACAAAATTGGTGAAGTAAATTATATGCAAAAAACTTCAGTCTATTTAGAAGTTATTAAGTGATGTACATATATATACAAGAATAGGTAATGTTTACGCCAAATGTAAGGATGCATTTAATCCTTAGTCTTCAGTGAACATAAATAAAACTGAGGCCCCTTATTAAGCAAAAAATGATGACAATTTCTTGTCCACATATATTAAGTTCACGAAATCTTGTTAAATAAACCTTAACAGTTATATAAAAGTCTTTTTAGACCTTTGCAAGTTTACACAAAAAATTGTGATATTCAAAACATTATTACTGTTTATATAAATATATATATATATATACAGTGTATATATATATATATATATATATATATATATATATATATACAATCTTTAAAGGGACAGTCTACTCCAGAATTTGTATTGTTTAAAAAGATAGATGATCCCTTTATTACCCATTCCCCATTTTTGCATAACAACCATTGTTATAATAAAATACTTTTTTCCTCTGTGATTATCTTTTATCCAAGTCTCTGCAGACTGCCCCCTTATTTCAGTTATTTTGACAGACTTGCATTTTAGCCAATCAGTGACCTCTCATAAGTAACTCCATGGCATGAGCACAATATTATCTATATGGCACACTTGAACTAGCACCCTCTAGCTGTGAAAAAATGTCAAATTCATTATGATAAGAGGTAGTCTTCAAGGGTTTAGAAATTAGCATATGAGCCTATCTAGGTTTAGCTTTCAACTTAGAATATCAAGAGAACAGAGCAATTTTGATGATACAAGTAAATTGGATAGTTGTTTAAAATTACATGCCCAATCCAAATCATGAAAGTTTAGTTTTGACGAGACCCTTTAAGTTTATTTTAAAAATATATAATCAGTTCTGTATGAGTTACTTCCACATGAAGGGCAATATCTTTTAGATAGCTTTTTGATAGCTCTGTGAGTACATTTCCTGCTATCAGAGCCTCAGAGCATTGTGGGCTGATCTTAGTGTCCCTGAGGGGAAACAAATCTTTTTGAATACCACCAAGTCAGGAAAGCTTTATAATATGCCACCAATAAAATGGATTGATGCAGAAATTAAAAATCAATACAGAATCATCACAGAGTCTGGTTAAAGAAACTAATGTTCAGTTTGAAAATTAAAAAGTTTATTGCAGGTTTGATCAAGCAATACTGGGTAAAGTTACAACAGCACGTTTTGGTTATAAACCTTGTATTAATTTTGTATCAATCAGAGCAGTTTACACTAATTGCACTGCACTCACACAATGTTTTCATTGGTGATGCAATGAAATATGACATCATAAAATACAAGGTGAACACATTATGATTCTGCCTTTTCATTTTAGGACTTTGACGTTTTTCATTAAAACCAGTTTAATAGAGTCCTTAAAGGGACACGTTGCTCATTTTTTTTCCCAATTATGTATATCACAGAGCAGCAGTTAGACATTTTTTGTATAAAGTGCATAATTATGTATCATAACTATATAGCTCACTGTCTGACAGGGACAACTCACAAAGGGAAATATTTTTTTTTTTTTTTTTTAAAAACAAATGTCTCAGAACAATTTTTGTGTATTATGTCACTTAGTATGTTTCAACTTTACATATAATGTATGTTTATAAAACACTAGTTAACATTAGAAATGAAGCAACAAATCACTAAAGATCTGGCTACAAAATATGTTTTTTTATATAACATACTTTTTCTGTTTTGTTTATTTCAGATATATTCTCATTAAAATACCTAGAGTTTCATTAAACTAATCTACTTTGCTGTGGTCAGTCAAAAGTCAAATGTAAATGAACTCTTGTATTGATTTAATCAATCACTAGCATGAAGGATAGCCAGACAAACTGCAGAATGCATAATTAAACAGTATACATGCAACAAAGTTATTCAATATGCCTCTGTGTAACCCAAACCTTGATACACATATAGCAGCAAAAATGTATGAGGCTTAGCCTCTCTTCCACTGAGGTTGTCACAGGTGCATGCCCAGTAAAGTTAAAACAACCTCCTCCTTGTTTGTTGCTTGGCCATGATGGTCTATCATTATGGCACGCTAGAAAGACAAAATGTGTCAGACTGTGTCTACATTTATATGTTTAAAGATAAAGAAATAAAACATCATTAATCTTATATTGGTGCCTGGAATACTTTGTTTCTTTAATATTAAGCAGAATACACTCTGGCCTCTCTTCAGAGGGCTCAAAAAAAATAAATTGGAGAGATAAATTACAGAAAAAAACAGAAACTATACACACAAATATATATATATATATATAGCACACAGAGAAAGTCCAGCACTCACTTACAAGCTCTCAGCTAAGATTAAAAGCAAAAAATGGAAGAGTTAGTTACCACATTTGGCCAAATGGGACAAGCCCAGGTACCATGTCAAGGTCTCTTCCAAATCCTGAGTCCCTAAACAGCCACACAATGCAAGCTCTCACTCCAAAAACTGGGAACAAGTGAAGGGTGCACAGGCTTATGTAATCACGCTAAACATATACAAAACACGGAAGGGGACTGCACTCTCAGACCGGACTGGGTACACATCCCATGACCCTGCTACATGCACAGCCCTGGGTGCACAATAGCACTCTCAGGAAGCTGCACTGTCCCCAGAGTTTTGTAATTTTCCCTATGTGCCTTGCACCCAGACCTGTCTGGGGTTAACTGCCTGTTACCCTGTTTACAGTGCAGCTTCCTAAGATTGCTATTGTGCACCCAGGGTTGTGCATGTTGCAGGGTCATGGGATGTGTACCCAGTCCGGTCTGAGAGTGAAGTCCCCTTCCGTGTTTTGTATGTGTCTAGGCAGATTACATAAGCCTGTGCACCCTTCACTTGTTCCCAGTTTTTGGATTGAGAGCTTGCATTGTGTGGCTGTTTAGGAACTCGGGTTTTGGAAGAGACCTTGACGTGGTTCCTGGGCTTGTCCCATTTGGCCAGATGCGGTAGCTAACTATTCCATTTTTGCTTTTAATCTTAGCTGAGAGCTTGTAAGTGAGTGCTGGACTTTCTCTGTGTGCTGTATGAATTTGTTTTGTAATTTTCCCTATGGGCCTTGCACCCAGACCTGTCTGGGGTTAACTGCCTGTGACTCTGGGGACAGTGCAGCTTCCTGAGAGTGCTATTGTGCACCTAGGGTTGTGCATGTTGCAGGGTCATGGGATGTGTACCCAGTCCGGTCTGAGAGTGTAGTCCCCTTCTGTGTTTTGTATATGTCTAGGAAGATTACATAAGCCTGTGCACCCTTCACTTGTTCCCAGTTTTTTGACTGAGAGCTTGCATTGTGTGGCTGTTTAGGGACTCTCGCGTCATCACCCACGTTGTCATACACAGTCCTCGAAGGACACAGATCTCTGCTTCATCTCGCTCACGGAGAGCTTTCCTGCAGCGGCATTACCCACGCTGTTAAACACAGTTCTCGACTGACACGGATCTCTGCTCCATCTCACTTACGGAGAGCTTTCCTGTAGCGATGGGCACCAAGTTCGCCCCCAGTTATGCAAATCTATTTATGGGCTATATAGAAGAAAAAATTATCAATGGATCCCACTGGGAGGCGAACTTGGTGCTCTATCGTCGTTTCACAGATGATATAGTTTTTATTTGGAAAGGTGACAGTGAACTTTTAGAATTATTTTTAGAAGATTTTAGTAATAATGAATTTGGAATCAATCTAACACATGAAATTAGTAGAAGCAACATAATTTTTTTAGACCTAGATATTAGAGCTCAAGATAATAAAATTAAAACAAGAATTAATTTTAAGGAAGTAGATTCCAATAATGTTATTCATAATAAAAGTTGCCACTATAAAAAATGGCTAGAGAACATCCCAAAAAATCAATTCCTGCGAATCAGAAAAAAATTGTACCGAGCTGGAAGATTTTGAAAAACAGGCAACTATTTTAGAAAATAAATTTAATAAAAGGGGATATAATAGAGATCTTGAAAATATAGCTAAAATGAATGCAAAAGAAAAACACAAAACAAATTATTACAAGGGAAAGTTTTAAAAGAGTGCAATAATGAAGTTTTAGATATACCTTTTATTACAGATTTTAACAACAATCATAATAAGTTAAGAGAGGTTTTAAATAGACACTGGCATTTATTGTTGAGGGATACATTTATAGGTGAATCTCTCACTGAAAAACCAAGAATAGTATACAGAAAAGCAAGAAATTTAAAAAATATTCTAGCACCAAGCCCTTTCAAACCTAGAAAGATGGAATCTATAGATGTGGATCTAAAAGGAAATAAACTAGAGGGGTACTTCCCATGCATATCCTGTAAGGCATGTAAATTTAGCAGTAAAAAGACCATTGTTAAATCAACTGTAACACAAAGGGATTTTAAAATTAGAGATCTCATTAAATGCTCTGATAAAAATATAGTATATCTTATAGAATGCCCATGTAAAAAGCAATATTTGGGCGAGACCTCACGCATGTTGAGAGACAGGATCAGGGAGCACCTCCTAAATATTGAAAATGGATTCAAAGGACATTTATTGTCCAAACATTTTAAAGAAAAACATGATCAGAATCCAAAAGGTTTAAAATATTGGGGCTGAACTAATCTTTAATTTTAAAACACTAACCCCTTTAGGAGTAAATGCAGAGCTAGATCTTAATCCTTTTATTTAAATAATTCTAATTAATTATTTTTATACAATTAGTTTTATATATATATGTATGTTTTTTTAGGGAAGTTTTTTAATAACAATTTTAAATTAATTTACGTTTAGTGGTTTTTAAATAAGAATGTTAAGAATTGAAAAATTTCTGTATACTTCAGCACCTTTTGACCCCTATAAATAACCCACCTATATATAAACCTTGTAGAATTCACAAATTAAATGTTGATTACATGTTTTAAAAAGCATTCTTATAAATTGTTAATACAACATTAAATTTTCCAATCTTTTTATATTCATATTTTAAACTAATATTTAGAGAGTGTGTTTTTTGAATCAATTTTTAATATATTAATTTTTATGAAGTTGAAATAAGTTTTAAGAAATCCCTTTCTTGATAATATGTACATCTATTATTATTTTATGGCCAAAAAAAATGTTTTTAAATTGGTTTAATGGTTTAAAGTAACAATTTGTAAATGTAACTTCAAAAAATCTATATATATATTTATTTTTTCTGACTGATGATTATGATAAGATATAATAGACATCCCCAGTTAATATTTTGGTTCTCATATGTTTTGATTCAAATTAAATAAAGTTTGAAATGAAAACAATTTGCAATATATTTTCAAAAAATTTATACATTTTAATAATCTTTATTACAAATATACTAAATGAAGACTACATCAAAATATATAGCCAATTAGAATCCCAAAGTGAACAAACAATTGAAACCAATAGAAAGAATGGATAAAATACAGAAAACCAAATTGAATCCAACTGTGCCTTTAAGGAAAGGTGTATAAAAGTTTGCTGGGCAGGAGCAGGTTCATCTTGAAAAAAGCTTACGAGCTGAAACGCTGAAACGCGTAGATGAACTAACCTGCTAGGCTGGCCAGCTGGAAAGATTTGATTGGACCTCATTTCAGACATCACTGGAGGGAAAGGCCATGCCCTTCCTCAGGATAAGACAAATAAGATAAGGACCAAACAAAATCATTTTCGTTCCTTTCGAAACTTCAAAGGTGGTCCCTCTACCTCTTCCCCTGCCACAAAGCAAGTGGGGAATTTTGCTCAATCCAAGTCAGTCTGGAGACCTAACCAGACTTGGAACAAGTGTAAACAGGCCAAGAAGCCCGCTGCTGCCACCAAGACAGCATGAAGGGGTAGCCTTCTGATCCGGGACCCGATCTAGTAGGGGGCAGACTTTCTCTCTTCGCTCAGGCTTGGGCCAGAGATGTTCAGGACTCCTGGGCTTTAGAAATCGTAACCCAGGGGTATCTTCTAGATTTCAAAAAGTCTCCCCCAAGGGGGAGATTCCATCTTTCTCAATTGTCTGTAAACCAGACAAAAAGAGAGGCGTTCTTACGCTGTGTAGAAGACCTATATACCATGGGAGTGATCTGCCCAGTTCCGAAAACAGAACAGGGACAGGGGTTCTACTCCAATCTGTTTGCGGTTCCCAAAAAAGAGGGAACCTTCAGACCAATTTTGGATCTCAAGATCCTAAACAAATTCGTCAGAGTCCCATCCTTCAAGATGGAGACCATTCGGACTATTTTGCCGATGATCCAGGAGGGTCAATATATGACCACCGTGGACTTAAAGGATGCGTATCTACACATTCCTATCCACAAAGATCATCAACAGTTCCTCAGGTTTGCCTTTCTGGACAAGCATTACCAGTTTGTGGCTCTTCCCTTCGGGTTGGCCACAGCTCCCAGAATTTTCACAAAGGTGCTAGGGACCCTTCTGGTTCTAAGGCCACGGGGCATAGCTGTGGCGCCTTATTTGGATGATATCTTAATCCAGGTGTTGACTTACCAACTAGCCAAGTCTCACACGGACATCGTGTTGGCTTTTCTAAGATTCGGTGGACATGAGACTTTTTCTGACGGAGGTCAGGAAATCAAAAATTGTATCCATCTGCCAAGCTCTTCATTCCATTCCTCGGCCATCAGTGACTCAGTGTATGGAGGTAATCGGCTTAATGGTAGCGGCAATGGACATAGTTCCGTTTGCTTGCTTGCATCTCAGACCACTGCAACTATGCATGCTCAAACAGTGGAATGGGGATTATGCAGATTTATCTCCTCAGATAAATCTGGACCAAGAGACCATAGACTATCTTCTTTGGTGGTTGTCACAGGATCATCTGTCCAAAGGAATGTGTTTCCGCAGGCCAGCGTGGGTCATAGTGACGACGGATGCCAGCCTATTGGGCTGGGGTGCAGTCTGGTATTCCATGAAAGCACAGGGTTTGTGGACTCAGCAGGAGGCTCTCCTCCCGATAAATATTCTAGACCTGAGAGCGATATTCAATGCGCTTCAGGCATGGCCTCAGCTGGCGTCGGCCAGATTCATAAGATTCCAGTCGGACAATATCACGACTGTTGCATATGTCAATCTTCAGGAGGGAACAAAGAGTTCTCTAGCGATGATAGAGGTTACCAAAATAATTTGATGGGCAGAGACTCACTCTTGCCATCTATCAGCAATCTATATCCCAGGAGTGGAGAACTGGGAAGCGGATTTTCTAAGTCGTCAGACTTTTCATCCGGGGGAGTGGGAACTCCATCCGGAGGTGTTTGCACAATTGATTCAGCAATGGGGCACACCAGAATTGGATCTGATGGCATCTCATCAGAACGCCAAACTTCTTCGTTACGGGTCCAGGTCAAGGGATCCTCAGGCAGTACTGATAGATGCTCTAGCAGTACCCTGGTCGTTCAACCTGGCTTATGTGTTTCCACCATTTCCTCTCCTTCCTGGTTTGATTGCCAGAATCAAACAGGAGAGAGCTTCAGTGATTTTGATAGCACCTGCATGGCCACGCAGGACTTTGTATGCAGACCTGGTGGACATGTCATCTCTTCCACCATGGACTCTGCCACGTAGATTGATTCAAGGTCCGTTCCAGCATCCAAATCTAGTTTCTCTGCGGCTGACTGCTTGGAGATTGAACGCTTGATCTTATCCAAGCGGGGTTTCTCTGAGTCGGTCATAGATACCTTTATTCAGGCTCAAAAGCCTGTCACCAGGAAAATTTATCATATGATATGGCATAAATATCTTTATTGGTGCGAATCCAAAGGCTACTCATGGAGTAAGATCAGGATTCCTAGGATTTTGTCCTTTCTCCAAGAAGGATTGGAGAAGGGGTTATCATCTAGTTCCTTAAAGGGACAGTTATCTGCTTTATCAATTCTACTGCACAAGCGTCTGGCAGATGTTCCAGACATTCAGTCGTTCAGGCAGTAGTTAGAATCAAGCCTGTGTTTAAACCTGTTGCTCCGCCATGGAGTTTGAATTTAGTTCCTAAAGTTCTTCAAGGGGTTCCGTTTTAACCTATGCATTCCATAGATATTAAGCTTATATCTTGGAAAGTTCTATTTTTAGTTGCCATCTCTTCGGCTCGAACAGTTTCTGAACTATCTGCATTGCAATGCGACTCGCCTTATCTTGTTTTCCATGCTGATAAGGTGGTTTTGCGTACCAAACCTGGATTCCTTCCTAAGGTTGTTACTAATAGGAATATCAATCAGGAAATTGTTGTTCCTTCTCTGTGTCCTAATCCTTCCTCTAAGAAGGAGCGTCTGTTGCACAACTTGGACGTGGTTCGTGCTTTGAAGTTTTACTTACAAGCGACCAAACATCTTCTTTGTTTGTTGTCTATTCTGGAAAACATAGAGGTCAAAAAGCTACGGCTACCTCTCTTTCTTTTTGGCTGAAAAGCATTATCCGTTTGGCATACGAGACTGCTGGACAGCAGCGTCCTGAAAGGATTACAGCTCACTCTACTAGAGCGGTGGCTTCCACATGGACTTTTAAAAATGATGCTTCTGTTGAACAGATTTGTAAGGCTGCGACTTGGTCTTCGCTTCATACCTTTTCAAAATTTTACAAATTTGATACTTTTGCTTCTTCGGAGGCTATTTTTGGGAGAAAAGTTCTTCAAGCAGTGGTGCCTTCTGTTTTACCATCTGTCTTGTCCCTCCCGTTCATCCGTGTCCTGTAGCTTTGGTAGTGTATCCCACAAGTAAAGGATGAATCAGTGGACTCGTCGTACCTTATAGAAGAAAAGTAAATTTATGCTTACCTGATAAATTAATTTCTTCTATGGTACGACGAGTCCACGGCCCGCCCTGTCATTTTAAGACAGATTATATTTTTTTATATTAAACTTCAGTCACCTCTGCATCTTGTAGTTTCTCCTTTTTCTTCCTGTACCTTCGGTCGAATGACTGGGGGGTGGAGCTAAGGGAGGAGCTATATAGACAGCTCTGCTGTGGTGCTCTTTGCCACTTCCTGTTAGCAGGAGGATAATATCCCACAAGTAAAGGATGAATCCTTGGACTTGTCGTACCATAGAAGAAATTAATTTATCAGGTAAGCATAAATTTACTTTTTTTGTTCCCCATGGGTGAAATTCTGATCAGAAATTTAATAATTTATGTGTAACAAATATATGAGCAGTAAAAACTATATATAATTATATTTGCAGTGCATTTAAAATTATTGGATTTTTTTTCTAATCTATTCATTCTTTTTAAAAGATACATAAATTCTCTCTGATGCAAGATTTATAAGCAGTGGTTCCTTCCTCTAATTTCATTACTTATTCAAAGCCACTTTGAGTTTTTAAGAAAATTGGTCTTTATAGCATCATTTTGAAAATGTTCTATGAAATGCACTCAATATGGACCTAGTAGTCTTTATTTTGGTATGTTATCTAACCTTGTACCTAATATATATTGAAACCAGAAAATATAAAGCAATAGATGCCCTTGTAGCTAAAATGTAACTGCCACTAAATAGCTCTCATCGCTTTAAGACAAAAAACTTTCTTATGTGCCTACAAGGGCAGTTTAGGGAATCAAAATCAAAATACCCAAAAACTTCTTTATGATAAAAGGACTGAAAATGGTTGATCCCTGAGTGTTCCATGAAGCACTGCACCAACCTATGGAACCTGGTGTGTTTTATACAAAACAGGGCTTTGTGTTAGCAGCTGCAAAACCTGGAGTGGTACCCATATGCAGACAAGCAAGCCTTAAACTGCTACCCATTTGCCTACCTACAGTGTGTCATTGTCTATGTCCTTTAAAATGAATACAATTGGTCCTTAAAGGGACACTGTACCCAAATAAATCCATCCACCAATAAAAAAGTGCTGTCCAGAGTACTGAAACCAAAAAAAAAGCTTAGATGCCTTCTTTTTCAAATAATGATAGCAAGAGAACGAAGAAAAATTGATAATAGGAGTCAATTAGAAAGTTGCTTAAAATTGCATGCTCTTTCTGAATTACAAAAGAAAAAAATTGGGTACAGTGTCCCTTTAACATCAAGTCATCTATCAGTAACAATGTAACAGCATGCCTGGCATATTTAGCTTTAAAGGAGAATTTAAAAATTAGAAATGTACAATAGCACTCAGCAGCACCATCATCTTATGCCTTTGATATTATGGACCTGTAAGCCTTTTTGGGTGCATCTACTTTGTGGACTTTTATGTTTATTGTTATATTGCTTTATTATTGTTATATAAAGCAATATAACAATAAACATAAAAGTCCACAAAGTAGATGCACCCAAAAAGGCTTACAGGTCCATAATATCAAAGGCAAACAAAGACACATGTAAGGTTCTTCTCTACTGATTATGAGTGATCTAAAAACGATCCTCCACCTGCGACTTCTTAAATGAATATTCATATGAACACGAGCCTCACAGTCTAAAACAAAAAGAATAGAAAGGCGCCCCCCAAATGGTGCAGTACTTTCTAAGAGATGTGATAAAAATCGTAGGTAAATGTACTCACAAATTGGAAAGCACTGCAACCGCGGTCTGGACCTTGAAAAGCCGTCCAGCCAGCGTGTTCCCAAATCAGTTGTGGATGAGATGTGTAGACTTCCAAAAACTCGGGCTCCAAAAAACCGTATGGTTCAAATGTGCAATAGCAAAAATTAGAAATGTACAATAGCGTTCAACTGCACTATAATTATAAAAAGTAAGACCTGTTAAAGAGATGGATGTGTAAAATGTTTTATGATTATGTTATTTTGTTATTTTACTGCTCCTGTTTTGTATGTTTTAAAGAACCTATCTAGAATTAAGCCCTAACAGCTCAACAGGTGATGAGCTAAGTGACAGATCTTTGTTTGAGAATGTGTTCTTTATATTACACCTTATAGTTCAATCGGTATATGGGAACATTTCACTATTAGTTTGTAATGTTTTTTTGTACTCACTATAAGAATATAGTTACTTTTAATTCACTATATATAAGTATAATTTAAAAACAAATAAACAAATACTGTCCTCTCTTTTCCCTGTCTCATAAAAGGAAGATATTCTCAGCTTAACAAATGATCTTCTGCACATTTTAACTCTTTATTGCTTCTATGCTTTCCATTTGCTTGTTCCTAGCAGCACATAATCAAATGCGGCACAAATCCATTCCCAAAGCAACATGTTCCAACAAAGAACGTGACCGCAAGATTTCATGAAGTGGCACTGTCCAATCAACTCTTCTACTCTCTCAGATATATGTGATTTTCTAATGCCAAGTTACTTCTTCCCACCTCCGAGGCTACTGCCATCTTTCTTCAGTTCCTCCTTACCAGGAAATTAATATATTTCATGCCATTTTGTGTGCTTATGTACCATATCTAGCAGCCATATTCTCATGCCAGAGAGTTTTACAATAAAAAATAAACCAAGAAAAATATTGCAAAGGAGGTACAAAGAGGAAACATGTGACTTCGATGTAGCTGATTAGTGGGACTGATAGCTGCCTCTTTTTTTTATCTTTTAACACATGTGGAAGTTTGTGCACAGTGTAATGTACTAACTGGGAGTTATTATCAGCCAGTAATATTTTTATCCATGGGAATTACTTGAGTTTAAATGTTTGATGTATCTTTCATTTTAAAAATCTATATCTTAAATGCATTTTAAAGCCATGTTTGTATATGTACATAGAATTTCTCTTGTAAGGTGTATCCAGTCCACGGATCATCCATTACTTGTGGGATATTCTCCTTCCCAACAGGAAGCTACAAGAGGATCACCCACAGCAGAGCTGTCTATATAGCTCCTCCTCTAACTGCCACTACCAGTCATTCTCTTGCAGCTCTCAACAAGAAAGGAAGTAGCTAGAGATGTGGTGTTTTTATTTAGTTTATCTTCAATCAAAAGTTTGTTATTTTCAAATGGTACCGGAGTTGTACTATTTTAGCCTCAGGCAGAAAGTAGAAGAAGAGTCTGCATGTGGTCTTTGATGATCTTAGCAGGTTGTAACTAAGATCCATTGCTGTTCTCACACATAACTGAAGAGAGAGGTAACTTCAGCTGGGGGAATGGCGTGCAGGGTTTCCTGCTATGAGGTATGTGCAGTTTAAATTTTTCTAGAGAAATGAATATGCTAGAAAATGCTGTTAATACCGGATTTATTTAATGTAAGCCTGATTACAGTGATTTAATAACGACTAGTATCATGCTTGCTGTAAAAGGTAATATTCTTATTACTTTCTCACATTACTGAAAAATAAAACGTTTGCTGGAAGTGTTTAAACGTTTTTTTATACATATTGGTGATAAAACTTTATTGGGGCCCAGTTTTTTCCACATGGCTGGCTAGATTTTGCCTAGGGATAGTTTTGTTAGGCCCTCTCACTGTGAATACAGGTTGGGAGGGGCCTATTTTCTCGCCTAAATGCGCATTAGATTTTGCAGCTTGAGACATCCAGTTTCCCTGAAGGAGTCCCCTGAACACTTAGGACCTCTCTAAAGGGTTTTTGTGCCATTTAAAGTCGTTATATGGGCAGGTAGGGCCACAGCAGAGCTGTGGCAGTTTGTTGTGACTGTTGAAAAACGTTTATATCATTTTTTTTATCCGGTTTTGAAACTAAGGGGTTAATCATCCATTTGCAAGTGGGTGCAATGCTCTGTTAGTCTATTATACACACTGTAAAAATTTCGTAAGATTTACTGCTTTTTATCACTGTTTTTCAATTTCTGACAAAATTTGTTTCTCTTAAAGGCACAGTACCGTTTTTATTTTTTGCTTGTTTACATTTATCAAAGTGTTTTCCAAACTTGCTGGTCTCATTGCTAGTCTGTTTAAACATGTCTGACATAGAGGAAACTCCTTGTTCATTATGTTTAGAAGCCATTGTGGAACCCCCTCTTAGAATGTGTACCAAATGTACTGATTTTACTTTAAGTTATAAAGATCATATTCTGTCTTTAAAAGATTTATCACCAGAGGGAACTGACAAGGGGGAAGTTATGCCGACTAACTCGCCCCACGTGTCAGAACCTTTGACTCCCGCTCAAGGGACTCCCGCTCAAGAGGCGCCAAGTACATCTAGGGCGCCCATGGCGTTTACTTTACAAGACATGGCGGCAGTTATGGACCATACCCTTACAGCGGTATTGTCCAAACTTCCAGGGTTACAAGGAAAGCGAGACAGCTCTGGGGCTAGAAAAAATACAGAGCACTCTGACGCTTTAGTAGCTATGTCTGATATCCCCTCACAATATGCAGAAGCTGAGGCAGGAGAGCTTCTTTCTGTGGGTGATTTTTCTGACTCAGGGAAGATGCTTCAACCTGATTCTGATATGTCAACATTTAAATTTAAGCTTTAACACCTCCGCGTGTTTCTCAGGGAGGTCTTAGCTACTCTGGATGACTGTGACACCATTATAGTGCCAGAGAAATTGTGTAGATTGGATAAATACTATGCAGTGCCTGTTTACACTGATGTTTTTCCAATACCTAAAAGGTTTTCAGAAATTATTACTAAGGAATGGGATAGACCAGGTGTACCGTTCTCTCCCCCTCTTATTTTTAAGAAAATGTTTCCAATAGATTCCGCTACATGGGACTTATGGTAAATGGTCCCTAAGGTGGAGGGAGCAGTTTCTACCCTAGCTAAGCGTACAACTATCCCCGTCGAGGACAGTTGTGCTTTCCTAGATCCAATGGATAAAAAGTTAGAGGGTTACCTTAAGAAAATGTTTATTCAACAAGGTTTTATTCTTCAGCCTCTTGCATGCATTGCCCCAGTCACTGCTGCTGCAGCCTTCTGGTTTGAGTCTCTTGAAGAGGCCATACAGGTAGAAACTCCATTGGATGATATACTTGACAAGCTTAAAGCGCTTAAGCTAGCCAATTCATTTGTTTCTGACGCCGTTGTTCATTTAACTAAACTAACGGCTAAGAACTCAGGTTTTGCTATTCAGGCGCGTAGGGCGCTATGGCTTAAATCCTGGTCAGCTGACGTTGCTTCAAAGTCTAAGCTTCTCAATATTCCCTTCAAGGGGCAGACCCTATCCGGGCCTGGACTGAAGGAGATCATTTCTGATATTACTGGAGGAAAAGGTCATGCCCTTCCTCAGGATAGGTCTAACAAATTAAGGACCAAACAAACTAATTTTCGTGCCTTTCGAAACTTTAAGATGAGCGTGGCATCATCTTCCTCTAATACAAAACAAGAGGGAAATTTTGCCCAGTCCAAGCCGGTCTGGAGACCTAACCAGGCTTGGAACAAAGGTAAACAGGCCAAGAAGCCTACTGCTGCCTCTAAGACAGCATGAAAGATTGGCCCCCGATCCGGTAACGGATCTAGTAGGGGGCAGACTTTCTTTCTTCGCCCAGGCTTGGGCAAGAGACGTCCAGGATCCCTGGGCATTGGAAATTGTGTCCCAGGGATATCTTCTGGACTTCAAAGCTTCTTCCCCAAAAGGAAGATTTCACCTTTCACAATTATCTGCAGATCAGATAAAGAGAGAGGCATTCTTACATTGTGTTCAAGACCTCCTAGTTATGGGAGTGATCCACCCAGTTCCAAAGGAGGAACAGGGGCAAGGATTCTATTCAAATCTATTTGTGGTTCCCAAGAAAGAGGGAACCTTCAGACCAATCTTAGATCTCAAGATCCTAAACAAATTTCTCAGGGTCCCATCTTTCAAGATGGAGATTATTCGAACCTTATGATCCAGGAGGGTCAATACATGACTACCATGGACTTAAAGGATGCTTATCTTCACATTCCGATACACAAAGATCATCATCGGTTTCTCAGGTTCACCATCCTAGACAGGCATTACCAGTTTGTGGCTCTTCCCTTTGGGTTAGCTACGGCACCAAGAATCTTTACGAAGGTTCTGGGGTCACTTCTGGCGGTCCTAAGGCTGCGGGGCATAGCAGTAGCCCCTTACTTAGACGACATTCTGATACAGGCGTCAAATTTCCAAATTGCCAAGTCCCATACGGACATTGTTCTGGCATTCCTGAGGTCTCATGGGTGGAAAGTGAACGAAAAGAAGAGTTCTCTATCCCCTCTCACAAGAGTTTCCTTCCTGGGAACTCTGATAGATTCTGTAGAAATGAGGATTTACCTGACAGAGGCCAGGTTGTCAAAACTTCTAAATTCCTGCCGTGTTCTTTATTCTACTTCTCGCCCTTCGGTGGCTCAGTGTATGGAAGTAATCGGCTTAATGGTAGCGGCAATGGACATAGTGCCGTTTGCCCGCCTACATCTCAGACCGCTGCAACTCTGCATGCTCAGTCAGTGGAATGGGGATTACACAGATTTGTCCCCTCTACTAAATCTGGATCAAGAGACCAGGGATTCTCTTCTCTGGTGGCTATCTCGAGTCCATCTGTCCAAAGGTATGACCTTCCGCAGGCCAGATTGGACAATAGTAACAACAGATGCCAGCCTTCTGGGCTGGGGGGCAGTCTGGAACTCTCTGAAGGCTCAGGGGTCATGGACTCAGGAGGAGGCTCTCCTTCCGCTAAACATTCTGCAACTAAGAGCGATATTCAATGCTCTTCAAGCTTGGCCTCAGCTAGCGGCAGTGAGGTTCATCAGATTTCAGTCGGACAACATCACGACTGTAGCTTACATCAACCATCAAGGGGGAACAAGGAGTTCCCAATCGATGTTGGAGGTTTCAAAGATAATTCGTTGGGCAGAGTTTCACTCTTGCCATCTATCAGCTATCCATATCCCAGGAGTAGAGAACTGGGAGGCGGATTTTCTAAGTCGACAGACTTTTCATCCGGGGGAGTGGGAGCTCCATCCGGAGGTGTTTGCACAGTTGATTCAACGTTGGGGCAAACCAGAACTGGATCTCATGGCGTCTCGCCAGAACGCCAAGTTTCCTTGTTACGGATCCAGGTCCAGGGATCCCAAGGCAGCGCTGATAGATGCTCTAGTAGCGCCTTGGTCCTTCAACCTGGGTTATGTGTTTCCACCGTTTCCTCTGCTCCCTCGTCTGATTGCCAAGGTCAAGCAGGAGAGAGCATCAGTGATTTTGATAGCACCTGCGTGGCCACGCAGGACTTGGTATGCAGATCTGGTGGACATGTCATCCTTTCCACCATGGACTCTGCCTCTGAGGCAGGACCTTCTACTTCAGGGTCCTTTCAACCATCCAAATCTAATTTCTCTGCGGCTGACTGCTTAGAGATTGAACGCTTGATTTTATCAAAGCGTGGTTTCTCCGAGTCGGTCATTGATACCTTAATACAGGCGCGAAAGCCTGTCACCAGGAGAATCTATCATAAGATATGGTGTAAATATCTTCATTGGTGTGAATCCAAGGGTTACTCATGGAGTAAGGTCAGGATTCCTAGGATATTATCTTTTCTCCAAGATGGATTGGAGAAGGGTTTGTCAGCAAGTTCCTTAAAGGGACAGATTTCTGCTCTGTTTATTCTTTTGCACAAACATCTGGCTGAGGTTCCAGATGTGCAGGCGTTTTGTCAGGCTTTAGTCAGAATTAAGCCTGTGTTTAAACCTGTTGCTCCGCCTTGGAGTTTAAATTTAGTTCTTAAGGTTCTTCAACTGGTTCCGTTTGAACCTTTGCATTCCATAAATATTAAGCTCTTATCTTGGAAGGTTTTGTTTTTAGTAGCTATCTCCTCAGCTCAAAGAGTTTCGGAGTTATCTGCTTTACAATGTGATTCGTAGTGTTACGTACCAAACCTGGTTTTCTACCTAAGGTGTTATCTAATAAAAATATCAATCAGGAGATTGTTGTACCGTCACTAAGTCCTAATCCTTCTTCAAAGAAGGAACATCTTTTACACAATCTTGACGTGGTTCGTGCTTTAAAGTTTTATTTACAAGCTACTAAAGATTTTCGTCAAACATCTGCATTGTTTGTTGTCTACTCTGGACAGAGGAGAGGCCAAAAGGCTTTGGCAACTTCTCTTTCTTTTTGGCTAAGGAGTATAATACGCTTAGCTTATGAGACTGCTGGCCAGCAGCCTCCTGAAAGGATTACAGCTCATTCTACTAGAGCGGTAGCTTCCACATGGGCTTTTAAAAATGAGGCTTCTGTTGAACAGATTTGTAAGGCGGCGACTTGGTCTTCGCTTCATACTTTTTCAAAATTCTATAAATTTGATACTTTTGCTTCTTCGGAGGCTATTTTTGGGAGAAAGGTTTTGCAGGCAGTGGTGCCTTCCGTTTAAGCACCTGCCTTGTCCCTCCCTTCATCCGTGTCCTATATCTTTGGTATTGGCATCCCACAAGTAATGGATGATCCGTGGACTGGATACACCTTACAAGAGAAAACAAAATTTATGCTTACCTGATAAATTTGTTTCTCTTGTGGTGTATCCAGTCCACGGCCCGCCCTGTCATTTTAAGGCAGGTGTGTTTTATTTTTAAACTACAGTCACCACTGCACCCTATGGTTTCTCCTTTCTATTGCTTGTCTTCGGTCGAATGACTGGTAGTGGCAGTTAGAGGAGGAGCTATATAGACAGCTCTGCTGTGGGTGATCCTCTTGCAGCTTCCTGTTGGGAAGGAGAATATCGCACAAGTAATGGATGATCCGTGGACTGGATACACCACAAGAGAAAAAAATTATCAGGTAAGCATAAATTTTGTTATATCAATAATAAAGTACTGTATTGGAAACAAAATAAGAAAATACAAAATAAATATTTTAAAGCATTTTGTCAGCACAATTTATCAGGTGTTGAGTTGTAAAAGGAGGCAAGCCCTTGGGAGGCCTGGTGGAATCCATGTGTTGTGGCATATTTTGCTGTGGCCTAATAGGAACATACTGTATGTAAATGATCTTGTGATCTCAGCTAACCAATCACAGTTTAAAATGTTGAAGGCTCAGATAAATTTCATCATACTTAAAGGGATATGAATTTGAAAAAAGAAAATGTTTTAAAATATTAGAGCATTTTATTATTGCACTATTACTTGCATATGATTGTTGACCCTGATCCATGAAAAAACATTTTGCAGAGAATAACGTTTTGAGTTCAATGTTCTTTTAATGCAAAACTGTCACATATGTGTTTGCTTTTATTTTATACACATGAAATATTTATTTTCAGTGTACTATTCCTTTAAAAAAAATATTTCAAGCTCTTACTAAGAACATCTACATGAATTACCACATTGAAAAGCATTTCACTTTGAGTTATTTAAAAAGTTGCTTCATGTTCATTATTCTGTATACAGGTTTATCAACGTTGCAAGCTGTGCTGGATTCTGCTGCTGAGAAGAAATGGCAAGTGACGGCAATCAACGTCGGCAACATTAACAATGACAGGAAAGATGAAACGTACCGCTCGCTTTTTCAAGACCTAGAAATAAAAAAGGAAAGGAGAGTGATTCTGGACTGTGAGCGGGACAAAGTAAATGACATCGTAGATCAGGTCTGTCACAATTATGATCAAAGGCTGCGCAGACAGCTGCGTGCACAATGTCTGTACATTAGCACTTCTGCACCAGTAGGGCTGTTAAATGACTTTTCATTTTGTGCTCAGGCTTTATGCGATTTTTAATTGCCAGTTGTTAATTTTTTACACTTGGCCCTGTCTGCGCTGAGGGATTTTGCAGTAATACATTGTTAATAAAACATGCAGAAAAATACAGAAGAGCTTCTTAAATGCCCTAGAGTTTCTATAAATAGATGCTGACCTGCATTAGGATTTAAAGGGGCACTGTAGTTCATTTTCTTTTGTTCCACGCATTCTTTATAAACTTTAATGTAGGCTTAAAGTGATTGTGAAGTTTTTTTTTTTTAATACTTACCATTTCGTTAAGGTAAACAGACTACTGATCCTCCGCCCACATCTCCTTCTGTATTTTGCAGATCAATGATGAATCCAGCTACCTCCAATCGTTGCTTGCCCCCATTGGCGTCCAGCTCGTGGGACATGCAACGATTTGAGGGAGCCAGATTTGTCATCGATATGCAAAACACAGAAGGAGTTGAGGGCATTTAAAAAAAAAAAAAGCGTTTTTGTAGAGTTTAATGTATTAAAGTGCCCCTGTTTTTAAGAGTATTTTTAGATACTGGGCTTCAATTCCTTAAACTTTACAATCACTTTAAGTTGTTCAAGGTATTTTATGCCCCCTTTTTTATATATATATATATATTGCTTTAGATTTAGTACAAGTAATATTAATAACATTGTCTCTTTTAATCTGTTTATTGAAAAAACAGCTGACACAATCTTTTCTAAAAATGTATCTAATGATTTATCTACTAAAGGGCAGATTACAAGTGGAGTGCAAAAGTTTGCACCCGAGCAATAAAGCGTTTATCACGGGGGTTTCCTCTCATTGGGCTTACTGCTGGTATTATGAATTAGTAAATGCGATTGAGTGAGCGCAATTGCGATTTATGCTAAAATAATTACTGTGAATCCAGGGCTCTGGTTAACTGTTTTGTGAAACATAAAAGTTGCACAAAACACATAAAAAGTATAGTTACATTAATAATAACACTGTCTAATAAACATTATTTAAAAAAAATTGCACAAAAAAATGTATAAAGGCTCAAAGATTTGAGATCTCAGGGTGTTAAAAAAAAAAGGCAGGCAAAGGGCTTTAACAATGAGATACATTCATATACATGTCTAAAGATGTATATGTATGTATATAGATATGTCTATATATGTGTACACATATATTTATATGTGTATATATGAATTAACAGACATATAATAAAATATAAACACATAAATACATACGTACACATATAAAGACATATATACAAGTGCATTGCACTTAAAGGGCCATAATACCCAAATGTTTAAACACTTGAAAGTGATGCAGCATAGCTGTAAAAAGCTGACTAGAAAATATCTCCTGAACATCTCTATGTAAAAAAGAAAGATATTTTACCTCAAAAGTTCCTCAGTAGCCACCTCCCATTGTAAAGGATTTCTAAGCATCATTTTAGTGAGTCTGTCCTGGGACATCTGAAGGGATGAGCATCGTGCACTCTCATCTTATTTCACCAATCAGGTAAAGGAAGTTTACAATGAAATCTCATGAGAGTTAAGTCAAATCTCATGAGATCACAGTAAAAGTTCATGACCTCAGCACTGCTGATGCTGATTGGCTGCTGTTCATTTCTTCATTTTTTTTATTTTTTTTTACCTGCAGCTGGGAGCAGTTGAGTATAACTTTTTACACAGAACTTACTCTGCTGAGCTGAGGAAATTGTGAGGTAAAATATCTTCCTTTTTTACATAGAGATGCTCAGGTGATATTTTCCTGTCAGCTTTTTACAGTTATACTGCATCAGTTTCAAGTGATTTAGCATATGAGTATTATGTCCCTTTAAGTAGATGAAATATGCAGTTAAGTAGATGAAAACATGTTAAAACATATTTATGCAATATTCATTTTTAATAAAGGTTTTAACTATGTATTTACTGTAAATATTTGACATTCCAATGTTCTGCACATAGTAAAATATGTGTGATGTATTTCTAATATACAAATCAGGTATATACATACTGTATATATACTGTAGGTATAGATATATATTTTACCAAAAAAAACCCATCATATATATGTAGAAATAATTATTTATGAATAAATAAAACATATTCTGTTATTTTAAGAACACTGGGATTTTAAATATTCATATTTTCATGTTGGGTTAGTGCAAATTAGAATTTGCGGTCAGGTTTGCGCGAGAGTGGGGTGTTTTTTTTCCATTTTATTCTCCATTGACTTCTATGGGGAATACGTGAACATACATGCGATATTCTAACTTCAGCTTTTTGCGCTTGTTGGGTTAGCGTTAGAGTGAAAACTGTTTTCTTTCAACTTGTAATATGAGCGCAACCAGACAAGAGCAAAATGCTTAATTCTAGTGCAATTAACGCTCGAGCATAAGCTCCACTCATAATCTGGCCCTAAATCTTTAAAGGTTTTAATGGGGATTTTCTGTTTAAAACTATTAGATACGTTTTTAAAAAGAATTGTGATAAAACTCATTATATGCACATGTAAGGTATAAGATGTTTTTATGTAGTATTTTGCTTTGAGAAGCAAATCCACTATAGAGTGTTTAGGAAGATGTTATGAATAGTGCATTTTTTTTTTTTTTTTTAAAGAGCTTTATTGAAAAATTTCAAAACATTACAGGTGGTTTCAGGACATAAAATAGAGTAGTACCGGATGTAGCAAGTTGGTTCACCGCCAGCTGATAGTCCCGGGTGTAATGTTCTACAAGTCCTTGAGTCCAACATGTGTTATTAGCTCTTATTTTCAATCAATGTTAAATTTCCAAACTAAAAACTATAAACATTAGTTCACTGTTATGTGCGGTCAACTTTTAAGACATACCAATGAAAAGATGGAACTTATATATCGAGTTAAAAATTATTTTTGGATAGGGTTATTGAGGAATTTAGGTTGAAGAGTGAAATTGCCAATAGGGCAGAAGGACCAGAGGATGCAGGAGGCGCGAGGGGAGGAGGGGAAAAAAAGGCAAGGGAGTAAATTTGTATTTGTGTTATAAGATAGTTTTTGCAGGATTTGGAGAGTGAGAGTATTCTCTTTTTACCAATGGCATCCCAGGGTATAAGTTGTATTGCTGACGTGAGCGGTATACATAAATTTCCATGGATTCGAGGTAGGTGATTAGGTGTACTAAGGCCTGCCATTGTGGTCGGTTGGGATTCTTCCAATTCCTAGCTATTATACGTTTTGCTGCTATTAGTATAAAAATAAGTAAACAACGCTTGGATAGGGGCAAACTTTGGAGGTTTAAGTGCAGGAGGAGTGTGACTTCTGAGGGCAGATCCCTATACAAGCTCAGTAGTTGACATAGGGTAAGTAATTTCGACCAAAATGGTTTGATTATTGGGCAAGTCCACCAAATGTTGTATGGGTCTTCCGTCTGTGAACACTCTCGCCAGCACAGGGGGGAAGTATCGGGGAACATTCTGTGTAATTTGAGTGATACAAAATGACATATGGTAAGGAGCTTATAGAATAGTTTGTATAAGGTCATACACTGTACGGCTAGTTTTGTATGGGCAATCGCTTCACTCCAGCACTTTTCTGAGAGTGTCTGCTTCCATTCTTGTTCCTAGGGATACATGTGTTTAGTTTTTGTCAGAGTCAGTGCATTTAACAAGGACTGGCAGTGATGATAGAGTGGGGACCTGAGCTGGGTTTCTGTTTTCATGTGGAGTTCCCAGGGTGATAGGGGTCTAGGGGAGCCATTGAGAAATCCCCAGGATTTCATTAGGGAGCGGAGTCTAATGAGATCGAACTGAAATTTAGGCTCTTTCTATCAGGCTCTTATGTGAAAGAAGTTCTTCCTCACAGGGTCCGCGATTGGGAGGCCATAAAGTAACCCTCGTATGGAGTGGATTGGTGAAGGGTGAGGTAATATTTGTGGTTGGTGGCAAAGATGGTTCCAAGTATCTCTGCATTGAATGATTATTTTGTTGTGTAGGGGGATAAAGGAGGTACAATGATGAGGGATCCAGAGGAGATTCAATAAAGTCATATGGGCAGGTAGTGAGGGTTGCTCTATTTCTAACCAGCGAGGAGGGGAAATGTTTACACCCCATGCTGAGATGTGGGTGAACATCGCTGCTTCATAGTATAAGCGTTCATTGGGGAGGCCTAAGCCCCCTGAGCTGAGAGTGTATTTTAGGAGGGTGGCGTCTATTCTTGGACGTTTACCATTCTACACATATCTATTAATTATGGCTTGGAATTTTTTTGAGAAATGTAATCGAGATTTTAATGGGAAGATATCTAAAGAAGTAGGATAATTTGGGCAATTGCAACATTTTGACAGCTATTCTACCATATTCTGCCAAACCAGGAGATCTAATCATATCTCCTAGAGTTTAAGTCTTGCCCAAGCTGGGTCAATAGGTGATTGAAATTTCTCTCCAGAATTACTTTAGGATCATGAGATAAGAATACTCGTAGGTGTTTGAGACCACTTAGGGACCATTTAAAGTTATAGGTTTTTTTAAGGGGTCAATATGGGTTGTGGTAGGTTCAAGAGGAAGGCCTCAGTTTTATTTATGTTCAGTTTGTGAAAGGAAATGGTTTCCAAAATGATCCAGAAGATAAAATAGTGTGGAGGGAGAAGTTTCTGGGTCGGTGACAAACAGAGTTAGGTCGTAAGCATATCATGCCAGTTTCTGATGGGAATCATGTAGAAGAAGGCCCTGGATTTGGATGCAGCTTCTAATTGCTGCTGCCAAGGGCTTAATGGAAAGGTCAAAGAGTAGGGGAGACAAGGAGCAACCCTGTCTGGTCCCATTGTTAATGATAATTAAGATTTGTTGATGAAGTTGTCTTGGAGACCGAAGGCATTGAGGGTGGCAAACATGGATTCCCACCTCACCCTGTCAAACACTTTTTCAGCATCCATAACAGGGTTAGGAGGGGTTTTCCCATATCATAAACCTCTGTAAATATATTGAGAAGGCGTCTTGTGTTGTCTGAGCCCTGTCTACCTAGGATAAAGTCCACCTGATCTGGGTTTACTATAGATGGGAGTTTCCATTTTAGACGAGTGGATAGAATTATAGCGTAGAGCTTGATGTCCACGTTTATTTAGAGACATAGGTCTATAACTCTCACATAGGGAATGATCTTTTCCTTCCTTCGATATGGTGAAGATTGTTGCTTCTAGAAATTCAGAACGTAAGGTGCCCTCAGTAAAGGCAGTTCTATAAAGTTTTAGCAAGTATGGTACTAGAAATGAATACAAAACAGAGGGGCTCCTCATGTGTAGATCAAAAGAGCCACCAGCAAAAGATCAGTAGATGCCAATTAGGTACTCACATGTAACAATAGCACCCTTATGTGCTGGTAGTAGCAGGCTGACAACTCAGGGTGTATCAGCTAACCCTCTCCCTGGCTTCAAACTGGAAAACAGATTGTGAATTCCAGGAACAGTAGGCCCCAGGATGTAGTTCCAATGGATAATAAGGTGCTTGCACTTAGCTTTCGTTAAAAATGGTTTATTTAAAAATCACATTAAAAACTTAAAGCAGTAAGTGAAGGGAGTATAGACATGTAGCCCCTTGCATGCTAAGGGCATCACAGACCTGTTATTGCTCAGAGGGAATGCCACTTGTCCCTCTTAGAAGTTGGACACCGACCGCCGGGGGGTGCGTAACTAGTTAGCATGGAGGAGTCTCGTTCGTTATCGGAATTAACCAGACAAATCGCTCCTCCAACTAAGAACGGCCATGCACCACCTCCCACAGAATAGAGAAGGAGCTATTGATCTGGCAATCATTTCCAAGACCATGGAATAGGACCACGGTTCTATTTTGTTGGTTTTCGTACCCGGGGCCATGATTAAGAGGGACGGCCGGGGGCATTCGTATTGCACTGCTAGAGGTGAAATTCTTGGACCGGTGCAAGACGAACCAAAGCGAATGCATTTTCCAAGAATGTTTTCATTAATCAAGAACAAAAGTCGAAGGTTCAAAAATGATCAGATACCGTCATAGTTCTGACCATAAACAATGCTGACCAGCCATCCGGCTGCGTTATTCCCATGACCCGCCGAGCAGCTTCTAGGAAAGCAAAGTTCTGGTGGGAGTATGGTTGAAAATCTGAAACTTAAAGGAATTGACAGAAAGGCACCACCAGGAGTGGAGCCTGTGGCTTAATTTGACACAACACGGGAAACATCACCCGGCCCGGACACGAAAAGGATTGACAGATCGATAGCTCTTTTTTGATTCTGTGGGTGGTGGTGCATGGCCGTTCTTAGTTCGTGGAGCAATTTGTCTGGTTAATTCCGATAACGAACGAGACTCCTCCATGCTAACTAGTTACGCGACCCCTGATGGTTAGCGTCCAACTTCTTAGAGGGACAAGTGGCATTCAGCCACACAAGATCAAGCAATAACAGGTCTGTGATGTTCTTAGCATATAGGGGGCTACATGTCTATGCTCCCTTTACTTACTTCTTGATGTTTTTAATGTGATTTTTAAATAAACAATTTTTAACGAAAGTTAAGTGCAAGCACCTTATTATCTGTTGGAACTACATCCTGGGACCTACTGTTCCTGGAATTCACATCCTGTTTTCCAGTTTGATTCCAGGGAGAGGGTTAGCTGATACACCCTGAGTTATCAGCCTGCTGCTACCAGCACATAATGGTGCTATTGTTACATGTGAGTACCCATTTGGCATCTACTGATGATCTTTTGCTGGTGGCTCTTTTGATCTACACATGAGGCACCCCTCTGTTTTGTGTTTATTTCTAGTGCCTGATCTGGATTGATCTGTGAGGAGGAGAGCAGCCGTCTATTCAGTGCCTTGTGTTTGGATATTGCATACGTTTGTGGACATTGCACAGCACTACCTAATCATTTTGGGACTTTACTATTACCTTGCAATATTTGCTGTTAAGTCTACTAAATTCTCAGACAACATGTAGATGAATATCTAACACATTTTTAATTATTAAGTATCTTTACAATACTATTTGGAAAATAACCTGTATTTTATTTACTATTATGTTTGGATTAATTTTATGTACTGTACCTTAAAAAAACCTCAATAACAAAAATTATGATTTAAAAACAAACAAAAAACAAAAACAAAAAAAACCCAACAATAAATATCATTAAATTAACATTGTACATAATAAAGAGAATTAACTAAACCTGTACAAACAGTCAACAATTAATGGTTAATATTGCAGCAGTCATTAGGGACCAATCTGGCTATCTGTAACATGGTTTAAAAGGTTTGGTAAGATTAGTGAGGTCATTTACGCTTAAGAAACTAATTGAAATAAAGTTATGTAGGGATAGAAGGGGAATAGGGGGGTATAGTGCAGAGGGGTGTGGATGGGTGTGAGAAAAAGGGGGGGATGGAATGGAGTTTAGGAGGGTCAAGAGTGGTAGAGATAGTTGTCTCAGATGTTAA